>NW_027452103.1:52500-150000 GCF_964194025.1 Convolutriloba macropyga
CCATCACTCCCTGATGTCTGGGTCATACCTGGCGTGCATCTATAGTTAATTTGAATTGCGGCTCCTTGAAATGAGGCTCCTTGAATTGCGGCTCCTGGAAATGCGGCTCCTTGAATTGCGGCTCCTCCGACCTCTGTCTCCGAACTCTAAACTCTTCTCCCGACATCAATGTCCAGCAGGATGGCTGGTGTGAATAATGTTCATGTAGGTTCATCAACGTGAACGGAAGGTCGCAGAGATTGATAGACTCGTGTCGACATCCAGAGAATAACTTCCGAGATGCACTTCATGATCGAATTGTACGTTGTTTCGAGGAACAGAAAAAAATATACGTTAGCAACCATATATCTGAAGTAAAAAAGGAAGGCAGAAACCAAAGTCCAAACAGATCATAGAATGACATTGAATGAATAATAGACGAGTGATAGAAAATAAAAGGTTTAGTTAAAGGCGATTTGCGGACAAACAAAACCCAGCAGAGCAAAGAAGTGCATTCGCTTCTCTTCTCTCTTCACAAACGACCAATATTTGAATTGACTCACAAACGAACAATATTAGAATTGATTAACAAACAACCAATACTAGAATTGATTTACAAACAACAACCAATATTAGAAAATTAGCATTGAGAGAACTCCTGGAGGACCGAATAAATCATACAAACCATATGTCGGTACCCTTTGCCAAACTTATCAAAATGAAACTAAGAAACTCTACTAAACCTCGCGGCGGATAACCTTAGCACTTTTCAATTGATAACCAAGAATATTCCGGAGAATCATATTGTTCTTGGAAACAAGCTCCCGGGGCAGATCTTTTCGTCTCATGTTTCCTGCGAATTTCACAACAGTTGGCGCAACAGAATAGCAAACTTCCTTAAACTTTGCACAAATAAATTGAATTGGCATAGTTTTTGCGTCGTTATCACCGACGATCACGAACACATGGGTAAAACACTTGCCCTTTTCTACAAGACCAATCAGGTCTTCACAACGACGACCTCCTTTTGCATCGTATGAAGGGCTAAAAAATTTAATCACTAAAAAAAATGAAAATCAAAAAAATTTTCTGACTATGAAATTAATGATAAAAATTCAGAAGCTTGTCCTGTTCTAGGAACCACTGTGCGTCTCCCAGGTTTGAGTCACCGATAACCAGGAACCGCATCTGCAAAATTGGCAAAAGTGGAGGTTATTAATTGAAATGCTTACGCAGAACAAGTTCAGCAACTTGATGCGTTGTGAGGCAAAATTGGCAAAAAGAGAGGATATTGTTTAAAATGCTTACGCAGAGAAAATTCAGCAACTTGATGCGTTGTATGGCAAAAATGGCAAAAAGAGAGGCTATTAATTGAAATGTTTACGCAGGACAAGTTCAGCAACTTGATGCGTTGTAAGACAAAATTGGCAAAAGTAGAGGCTATTAATTGAAACGCTTACGCAGAACAAGTTCAGCAATTTGATGCGTTGTGAGGCAAAATTGGCAAAAAGAGAGGATATTGTTTGAAATGTTAACACAGAGAAAGTTCAGCAACTTGATGCGTTGTGAGGCAAAAATGGCAAAAAGAGATGCTATTGATTGAAATGTTTACGCAGAACAATTCAGCAACTTGATGCGTTGTGAGGCAAAATTGGGAAAAGTAGAGGCTATTAATTGAAATGCCTACGCAGAATAAGTTCAGCAACTTGATGCGTTGTGAGGCAAAATTGGCAAAAGTAGAGGTTATTAATTGAATTTTTACGAACAACAAGTTCAGCAACTTGATGCGTTGTGAGGCAAAAATGGCAAAAAGAGAGGCTATTGATTGAAACGTTTACGCAGAACAAGTTCAGCAACTTGATGCGTTGTGAGGCAAAATTGGCAAAAGTAGAGGCTATTAATTGAATTTTTACGCAGGACAAGTTCAGCAACTTGATGCGTTGTAAGACAAAATTGGCAAAAGTAAAGGCTATTAATTAAAATTTTTACGCAGGACAAGTTCAGCAACTTGATGCGTTGTGAGACAAAATTGGGAAAAGTAGAGGCTATTAATTGAAAGGCTTACGCAGAACAAGTTCAGCAACTTGACAAGTTGCAAGACAAAATTGGCAAAAGTAGAGGCTATTAAATGAAACGCTTACGCAGAACAAGTTCAGCAACTTGATGCGTTGTGAAGCAAAATTGGCAAAAAGAGAGGATATTGTTTGAAATGTTGACGCAGAGAAAGTTCAGCGACTTGATGCGTTGTGAGGCAAAAATGGCAAAAAGAGAGGCTATTGATTGAAATGTTTACGCAGAACAAGTTCAGCAACTTGATGCGTTGTGAGGCAAAATTGGCAAAAGTAGAGGTTACTATTTGAATTTTTACGCAGGACAAGTTCAGCAACTTGATGCGTTGTAAGACAAAATTGGCGAAAGTAGAGGCTATTGGTTGAAATTCTTACGCAGAACAAGTTCAGCAACTTGATGCGTTGTGAGGCAAAAATGGCAAAAAGAGAGGCTATTGATTGAAATGCTTATGCAGAACAAGTTCAGCAACTTGATGCGTTGTGAGGCAAAATTGGCAAAAAGAGAGGCTATTGGTTGAAATTCTTACGCAGAACAAGTTCAGCAATTTGATGCGTTGTGAGGCAAAAATGGCAAAAAGAGAGGCTATTGATTGAAACGTTTACGCAGAACAAGTTCAGCAACTTGACGCGTTGTGAGGCAAAATTGGCAAAAGTAGAGGCTATTAATTGAATTTTTACGCAGGACAAGTTCAGCAACTTGATGCGTTGTGAGGCAAAATTGGGAAAAGTAGAGGCTATTAATTGAAATGCCTACGCAGAACAAGTTCAGCAACTTGATGCGTTGTGAGGCAAAATTGGCAAAAGTAGAGGTTATTAATTGAATTTTTACGAAGAACAAGTTCAGCAACTTGATGCGTTGTGAGGCAAAATTGGCAAAAAGAGAGGCTATTGGTTGAAATTCTTACGCAGAACAAGTTCAGCAATTTGATGCGTTGTGAGGCAAAAATGGCAAAAAGAGAGGCTATTGATTGAAACGTTTACGCAGAACAAGTTCAGCAACTTGATGCGTTGTGAGGCAAAATTGGCAAAAGTAGAGGCTATTAATTGAATTTTTACGCAGGACAAGTTCAGCAACTTGATGCGTTGTAAGACAAAATTGGCAAAAGTGAAGGCTATTAATTAAAATTTTTACGCAGGACAAGTTCAGCAACTTGATGCGTTGTGAGACAAAATTGGGAAAAGTAGAGGCTATTAATTGAAAGGCTTACGCAGAACAAGTTCAGCAACTTGATAAGTTGTAAGACAAAATTGGCAAAAGTAGAGGCTATTAATTGAAACGCTTACGCAGAACAAGTTCAGCAACTTGATGCGTTGTGAGGCAAAATTGGCAAAAAGAGAGGATATTGTTTGAAATGTTAACGCAGAGAAAGTTCAGCGACTTGATGCGTTGTGAGGCAAAAATGGCAAAAAGAGAGGCTATTGATTGAAATGTTTACGCAGAACAAGTTCAGCAACTTGACGCGTTGTGAGGCAAAATTGGCAAAAGTAGAGGCTATTAATTGAATTTTTACGCAGGACAAGTTCAGCAACTTGATGCGTTGTAAGACAAAATTGGCAAAAGTAAAGGCTATTAATTAAAATTTTTACGCAGGACAAGTTCAGCAACTTGATGCGTTGTGAGGCAAAATTGGGAAAAGTAGAGGCTATTAATTGAAATGCCTACGCAGAACAAGTTCAGCAACTTGATGCGTTGTGAGGCAAAATTGGCAAAAGTAGAGGTTATTAATTGAATTTTTACGAAGAACAAGTTCAGCAACTTGATGCGTTGTGAGGCAAAATTGGCAAAAAGAGAGGCTATTGGTTGAAATTCTTACGCAGAACAAGTTCAGCAATTTGATGCGTTGTGAGGCAAAAATGGCAAAAAGAGAGGCTATTGATTGAAACGTTTACGCAGAACAAGTTCAGCAACTTGATGCGTTGTGAGGCAAAATTGGCAAAAGTAGAGGCTATTAATTGAATTTTTACGCAGGACAAGTTCAGCAACTTGATGCGTTGTAAGACAAAATTGGCAAAAGTGAAGGCTATTAATTAAAATTTTTACGCAGGACAAGTTCAGCAACTTGATGCGTTGTGAGACAAAATTGGGAAAAGTAGAGGCTATTAATTGAAAGGCTTACGCAGAACAAGTTCAGCAACTTGATAAGTTGTAAGACAAAATTGGCAAAAGTAGAGGCTATTAATTGAAACGCTTACGCAGAACAAGTTCAGCAACTTGATGCGTTGTGAGGCAAAATTGGCAAAAAGAGAGGATATTGTTTGAAATGTTAACGCAGAGAAAGTTCAGCGACTTGATGCGTTGTGAGGCAAAAATGGCAAAAAGAGAGGCTATTGATTGAAATGTTTACGCAGAACAAGTTCAGCAACTTGATGCGTTGTGAGGCAAAATTGGCAAAAGTAGAGGATACTAATTGAATTTTTACGCAGGACAAGTTCAGCAACTTGATGCGTTGTAAGACAAAATTGGCAAAAGTAGAGGCTATCGGTTGAAATTCTTACGCAGAACAAGTTCAGCAACTTGATGCTTTGTGAGGCAAAAATGGCAAAAAGAGAGGCTATTGATTGAAATGCCTACGCAGAACAAGTTCAGCAACTTGATGCGTTGTGAGGCAAATTTGGCAAAAAAAAGAGGCTATTGGTTGAAATTCTTACGCAGAACAAGTTCAGCAACTTGATGCGTTGTGAGGCAAAAATGGCAAAAAGAGAGGCTATTGATTGAAATGTTTACGCAGAACAAGTTCAGCAACTTGATGCGTTGTGAGGCAAAATTGGCAAAAGTAGAGGTTACTAATTGAATTTTTACGCAGGACAAGTTCAGCAACTTGATGCGTTGTAAGACAAAATTGGCAAAAGTAGAGGCTATTAATTGAAATTCTTGCGCAGAACAAGTTCAGCAAATTGATGCGTTGTAAGGCAAAATTGGCAAAAGTAGAGGCTATTAATTGAAATGCTTACGCAGAACAAGTTCAGCAACTTGATTCGTTGTGCGGCAATTTTGGCAAAAAGAGAGGCTATTGTTTGAAATGCTTACGCAGAACAAGTTCAGCAACTTGATGCGTTGTGAGGCAAAAAAGGCAAAAAGAGAGGCTATTGATCGAATTGTTTACGCTGAACAAGTTCAGCAACTTGATTCGTTGTGAGGCAAAATTGGCAAAAGTAGAGGTTATTAATTGAATTTTACGCAGGACAAGTTCAGCAACTTGATGCGTTGTAAGACAAAATTAGGAACAGTAGAGGCTATTAATTGAAATGTTTACGCAGAACAAGTTCAGCAAATTGATGCGTTGTGAGGCAAAATTCGGAAAAGTAGAGGCTATTAATTGAAATGCTTACGCAGAAAAAGCTCAGCAACTTGATGCGTTGTGAGACAAACTTGGGAAAAGTAGAGGCTATTAATTGAAATGCTTACGCAGAACAAGTTCAGCAACTTGATGCGTTGTGAGGCAAAATTGGGAAAAGTAGAGGCTATTAATTGAAATGCTTACGCAGAAAAAGCTCAGCAACTTGATGCGTTGTGAGACAAACTTGGGAAAAGTGGAGGCTATTAATTGAAATGCTTACGCAGAACAAGTTCAGCAACTTGATGAGTTGTGAGGCAAAATTGGCAAAAAGAGAGGCTATTGCTTGGAATGCTTACGCAGAACAATTTCAGCAACTTGATGCGTTGTGACGCAAAAATGGCAAAAAGAGAGGCTATTGATTGAAATGCTTACGCAGAAAAAGCTCAGCAACTTGATGCGTTGTGAGACAAACTTGGGAAAAGTAGAGGCTATTAATTGAAATGCTTACGCAGCACAAGTTCAGCAACTTGATGCGTTGTGAGGCAAAATTGGGAAAAGCAGAGGTTATTAATTGAATTTTTACGCAGAACAAGTTCAGCAACTTGATGCGTTGTGAGGCGAAATTGGCAAAAAGAGAGGCTATTGGTTGAAATGCTTACGCAGAACAAGTTCAACAACTTGATGCGTTGTGAGGCAAAATTGGCTAAAGTAGAGATTTTTAATTGAATTTTTACGCAGAACAAGTTCAGCAACTTGATGGGTTGTGAGGCAAAATTGGCAAAAAGAGAGGCTATTGGTTGAAATGCTTACGCAGAACAAGTTCAGCAACTTGATGCGTTGTGAGGCAAACATGGCAAAAAGAGAGGCTATTGATTGAAAGTCGTACGCAGAACAAGTTCAGCAACTTGATGCGTTGTGAGGCAAAATTGGCAAAAAAGAGGCTATTGGTTGAAATTCTTACGCAAAACAAGTTCAACAACTGGATGCGTTGTGAGGCAAATTTGGCAACAAGAGAAGCTATTGTTTGAAGTGGTTACGCAGAACAACTTCAGCAACTTGATGCGTTGTTAGGAAAAATTGGCAAAAAAAGAGGCTATTGTTTGAAATGCTTACGCAGAACAAGTTCAGCAACTCAATTCGTTGTGAGGCAAAATTGGCAAAAAGAGAGGCTATTGTTTGAAATGCTTACGCAGAACAAGTTCAGCAACTTGATGCGTTGTGAGGCGAAAAAGAGAGGCTATTGATTGAAATGTTTACGCAGAACAATTTCAGCAACTTGATTTGTTGTGAGACAAAATTGGCAAAAGTAGAGGTTAATAATTGAATTTTTACGCAGGACAAGTTCAGCAACTTGATGCGTTGTGAGGCATAAATGGCAAAAAGAGAGGCTATTGATTGAAATGCTTACGCAGAACATGTTCAGCAATTCGATGCGTTTTGAGGCAAAATTGGCAAAAAGAGAGGCTATTGGTTGAAATTCGTACGCAGAACAAGTTCAGCAACTCGATTCTTTGTGAGGCAAAATTGGCAAAAAGAGAGGCTATTGTTTGAAATGCTTACGCAGAACAAGTTCAGCAACTTGATGCGTTGTGAGGCGAAAATGGCAAAAAGAGAGGCTATTGATTGAAATGTTTACGCAGAACACTTTCCGCAACTTGATTTGTTGTGAGGCAAAATTGGCAAAAGTAGAGGTTAAAAATTGAATTTTTACGCAGGACAAGTTTAGCAACTTGATGCCTTGTGAGGCATAAATGGCAAAAAGAGAGGCTATTGATTGAAATGCTTACGCAGAACAAGTTCAGCAATTTGATGCGTTTTGAGGCAAAATTGGCAAAAAGAGAGGCTATTGGTTGAAATGCTTACGCAGAACAAGTTCAGCAACTTGATGCGTTGTGAGGCATAAATGGCAAAAAGAGAGGCTATTGATTGAAATGCTTACGCAGAACAAGTTCAGCAATTTGATGCGTTTTGAGGCAAAATTGGCAAAAAGAGAGGCTATTTGTTGAAATGCTTACGCAGAACAAGTTCAGCAACTTGATGCGTTGTGAGGCATAAATAACAAAAAGAGAGGCTATTGATTGAAATGCTTACGCAGAACAAGCTCAGCAACTTGATGCGTTGTGAGGCAAAATTGGCAAAAAGAGAGGCTATTGGTTGAAATTCTTACGCAGAACAAGTTCAACAACTTGATGCGTTGTGAGGCGAAAATGGCAAAAAGTGAGGCTATTGATTGAAATGTTTACGCAGAACAATTTCAGCAACTTGATTTGTTGTGAGGCAAAATTGGCAAAAGTAGAGGTTAATAATTGAATTGTTACGCAAGCCAAGTTCAGCAACTTGATGCGTTGTGAGGCATAAATGGCAAAAAGAGAGGCTATTGATTGAAATGCTTACGCAGAACAAGTTCAGCAATTTGATGCGTTTTGAGGCAAAATTGGCAAAAAGAGAGGCTATTGGTTGAAATTCGTACGCAGAACAAGTTCAGCAACTTGATGCGTTGTGAGGCAAAATTGGCAAAAAGAGAGGCTATTGGTTGAAATTCTTACGCAAAACAAGTTCAGCAACTCGATTCGTTGTGAGGCAAAATTGGCAAAAAGAGAGGCTATTGTTTGAAATGCTTACGCAGAACAAGTTCAGCAACTTGATGCGTTGTGAGGCGAAAATGGCAAAAAGAGAGGCTATTGATTGAAATGTTTACGCAGAACAATTTCCGCAACTTGATTTGTTGTGAGGCAAAATTGGCAAAAGTAGAGGTTAATAATTGAATTTTTACGCAGGACAAGTTCAGCAACTTGATGCATTGTGAGGCATAAATGGCAAAAAGAGAGGCTATTGATTGAAATGCTTACGCTGAACAAGTTCAGCAATTTGATGCGTTTTGAGGCAAAATTGGCAAAAAGAGAGGCTATTGGTTGAAATGCTTACGCAGAACATGTTCAGCAACTTGATGCGTTGTGAGGCATAAATGGCAAAAAGAGAGGCTATTGATTGAAATGCTTACGCAGAACAAGTTCAGCAATTTGATGCGTTTTGAGGCAAAATTGGCAAAAAGAGGGGCTATTTGTTGAAATGCTTACGCAGAACAAGTTCAGCAACTTGATGCGTTGTGAGGCATAAATAACAAAAAGAGAGGCTATTGATTGAAATGCTTACGCAGAACAAGCTCAGCAACTTGATGCGTTGTGAGGCAAAATTGGCAAAAAGAGAGGCTATTGGTTGAAATTCTTACGCAGAACAAGTTCAACAACTTGATGCGTTGTGAGGCAAAAATGGCAAAAAGAGAGGCTATTGATTGAAATGTTTACGCAGAACAAGTTCAGCAACTTGATGCGTTGTGAGGCAAAATTGGCAAAAGTAGAGGTTATTAATTGAATTTTTACGCAGGACAAGTTCAGCAACTGAATGCGTTGTAAGAAACAATTGGGAAAAGTAGAGGCTATTGATTGAAATGCTTACGTAGAACAAGTTCAGCAACTTGATGCGTTGTGAGGCAAAATTGGCAAAAAGAGAGGCTCTTGGTTGAAATTCTTACGCAGAACAAGTTCAGTGACTTGATGCGTTGTTAGGCAAAATTGGCAAAAAGAGAGGCTATTTTTTGAAATGCTTACGCAGAACAAGTTCGGCAACTTGATCCGTTGTGAGGCAAAAGTGGCAAAAAGAGAGGCTATTGGTTGAAATGCTTACGCAGAACAAGTTCAGCAACTTGATGCGTTGTGAGGCAAACTTGGGAAAAGTAGAGGCTATTAATTGAAATGCTTACGCAGAACAAGTTCAGCAGCTTGATGCGTTGTGAGGCAAAATTGGGAAAAGTAGAGGCTATTAATTGAAATGCTTACGCAGAAAAAGCTCAGCAACTTGATGCGTTGTGAGACAAACTTGGGAAAAGTAGAGGCTATTAATTGAAATGCTTACGCAGAACAAGTTCAGCAACTTGATGCGTTGTGAGGCAAAATTGGCAAAAAGAGAGGCTATTGGTTGGAATGCTTACGCAGAACAATTTCAGCAACTTGATGCGTTGTGACGCAAAAATGGCAAAAAGAGAGGCTATTGATTGAAATGCTTACGCAGAAAAAGCTCAGCAACTTGATGCGTTGTGAGACAAACTTGGGAAAAGTAGAGGATATTAATTGAAATGCTTACGCAGCACAATTTCAGCAACTTGATGCGTTGTGAGGCAAAATTGGGAAAAGCAGAGGTTATTAATTGAATTTTTACGCAGAACAAGTTCAGCAACTTGATGCGTTGTGAGGCAAAATTGGCAAAAAGAGAGGCTATTGGTTGAAATGCTTACGCAGAACAAGTTCAGCAACTTGATGCGTTGTGAGGCAAAATTGGCTAAAGTAGAGATTTTTAATTGAATTTTTACGCAGAACAAGTTCAGCAACTTGATGGGTTGTGAGGCAAAATTGGCAAAAAGAGAGGCTACTGGTTGAAATGCTTACGCAGAACAAGTTCAGCAACTTGATGCGTTGTGAGGCAAAAATGGCAAAAAGAGAGGCTATTGATTGAAATTCGTACGCAGAACAAGTTCAGCAACTTGATGCGTTGTGAGGCAAAATTGGCAAAAAGAGAGGCTATTGGTTGAAATTCTTACGCAAAACAAGTTCAGCAACTGGATGCGTTGTGAGGCAAATTTGGCAAAAAGAGAAGCTATTGTTTGAAGTGCTTACGCAGAACAACTTCAGCAACTTGATGCGTTGTTAGGAAAAATTGGCAAAAAAAGAGGCTTTTGTTTGAAATGCTTACGCAGAACAAGTTCAGCAACTCGATTCGTTGTGAGGCAAAATTGGCAAAAAGAGAGGCTATTGTTTGAAATGCTTACGCAGAACAAGTTCAGCAACTTGATGCGTTGTGAGGCGAAAATGGCAAAAAGAGAGGCTATTGATTGAAATGTTTACGCAGAACAATTTCAGCAACTTGATTTGTTGTGAGGCAAAAGTGGCAAAAGTAGAGGTTAATAATTGAAATTTTACGCAGGACAAGTTCAGCAACTTGATGCGTTGTGAGGCATAAATGGCAAAAAAGAGAGGCTATTGATTGAAATGCTTACGCAGAACAAGTTCAGCAACTTGATGCGTTGTGAGGCGAAAATGGCAAAAAGAGAGGCTATTGATTGAAATGCTTACGCAGAACAATTTCAGCAACTTGATTTGTTGTGAGGCAAAATTGGCAAAAGTAGAGGTTAATAATTGAATTTTTACGCAGGACAAGTTTAGCAACTTGATGCATTGTGAGGCATAAATGGCAAAAAGAGAGGCTATTGATTGAAATGCTTACGCAGAACAAGTTCAGCAATTTGATGCGTTTTGAGGCAAAATTGGCAAAAAGAGAGGCTATTGGTTGAAATGCTTACGCAGAACAAGTTCAGCAACTTGATGCGTTGTGAGGCATAAATGGCAAAAAGAGAGGCTATTGATTGAAATGCTTACGCAGAACAAGTTCAGCAATTTGATGCGTTTTGAGGCAAAATTGGCAAAAAGAGAGTCTATTGGTTGAAATGCTTACGCAGAACAAGTTCAGCAACTTGATGCGTTGTGAGGCATAAATGGCAAAAAGAGAGGCTATTGATTGAAATGCTTACGCAGAACAAACTCAGCAACTTGATGCGTTGTGAGGCAAAATTGGCAAAAAGAGAGGCTATTGGTTGAAATTCTTACGCAGAACAAGTTCAACAACTTGATGCGTTGTGAGGCAAAAATGGCAAAAAGAGAGGCTATTGATTGAAATGTTCACGCAGAACAAGTTCAGCAACTTGATGCGTTGTGAGGCAAAATTGGCAAAAGTAGAGGTTATTAATTGAATTTTTACGCAGGACAAGTTCAGCAACTGGATGCGTTGTAAGAAACAATTGGGAAAAGTAGAGGCTATTGATTGAAATGCTTACGCAGAACAAGTTCAGCAACTTGATGCGTTGTGAGGCAAAATTGGCAAAAAGAGAGGCTCTTGGTTGAAATTCTTACGCAGAACAAGTTCAGTGACTTGATGCGTTGTTAGGCAAAATTGGCAAAAAGAGAGGCTATTTTTTGAAATGCTTACGCAGAACAAGTTCGGCAACTTGATCCGTTGTGAGGCAAAATTGGCTAAAGTAGAGATTTTTAATTGAATTTTTACGCAGAACAAGTTCAGCAACTTGATGGGTTGTGAGGCAAAATTGGCAAAAAGAGAGGCTATTGGTTGAAATGCTTACGCAGAACAAGTTCAGCAACTTGATGCGTTGTGAGGCAAAAATGGCAAAAAGAGAGGCTATTGATTGAAATTCGTACGCAGAACAAGTTCAGCAACTTGATGCGTTGTGAGGCAAAATTGGCAAAAAGAGAGGCTATTGGTTGAAATTCTTACGCAAAACAATTTCAGCAACTTGATGCGTTGTGAGGCAAAATTGGCTAAAGTAGAGATTTTTAATTGAATTTTTACGCAGAACAAGTTCAGCAACTTGATGGGTTGTGAGGCAAAATTGGCAAAAAAAGAGGCTATTGGTTGAAATGCTTACGCAGAACAAGTTCAGCAACTTGATGCGTTGTGAGGCAAAAATGGCAAAAAGAGAGGCTATTGATTGAAATTCGTACGCAGAACAAGTTCAGCAACTTGATGCGTTGTGAGGCAAAATTGGCAAAAAGAGAGGCTATTGGTTGAAATTCTTACGCAAAACAATTTCAGCAACTTGATGCGTTGTGAGGCAAAAATGGCAAAAAGAGAGGCTATTGATTGAAATGTTTACGCAGAACAAGTTCAGCAACTTGATGCGTTGTGAGGCAAAATTGGCAAAAGTAGAGGTTATTAATTGAATTTTTACGCAGGACAAGTTCAGCAACTGGATGCGTTGTAAGAAACAATTGGGAAAAGTAGAGGCTATTGATTGAAATGCTTACGCAGAACAAGTTCAGCAACTTGATGCGTTGTGAGGCAAAATTGGCAAAAAGAGAGGCTCTTGGTTGAAATTCGTACGCAGAACAAGTTCAGTGACTTGATGCGTTGTTAGGCAAAATTGGCAAAAAGAGAGGCTACTTTTTGAAATGCTTACGCAGAACAAGTTCGGCAACTTGATCCGTTGTGAGGCAAAACTGGCTAAAGTAGAGATTTTTAATTGAATTTTTACGCAGAACAAGTTCAGCAACTTGATGGGTTGTGAGGCAAAATTGGCAAAAAGAGAGGCTATTGGTTGAAATGCTTACGCAGAACAAGTTCAGCAACTTGATGCGTTGTGAGGCAAAAATGGCAAAAAGAGAGGCTATTGATTGAAATTCGTACACAGAACAAGTTCAGCAACTTGATGCGTTGTGAGGCAAAATTGGCAAAAAGAGAGGCTATTGGTTGAAATGCTTACGCAGCACAAGTTCAGCAACTTGATGCGTTGTGAGGCAAAATTGGCTAAAGTAGAGATTTTTAATTGAATTTTTACGCAGAACAAGTTCAGCAACTTGATGGGTTGTGAGGCAAAATTGGCAAAAAGAGAGGCTATTGGTTGAAATGCTTACGCAGAACAAGTTCAGCAACTTGATGCGTTGTGAGGCAAAAATAGCAAAAAGAGAGGCTATTGATTGAAATTCGTACGCAGAACAAGTTCAGCAACTTGATGCGTTGTGAGGCAAAATTGGCAAAAAGAGAGGCTATTGGTTGAAATTCTTACGCAAAACAATTTCAGCAACTTGATGCGTTGTGAGGCAAATTTGGCAAAAAGAGAAGCTATTTTTTGAAGTGCTTACGCAGAACAAGTTCAGCAACTTGATGCGTTGTGAGGCAAAATTGGCTAAAGTAGAGATTTTTAATTGAATTTTTACGCAGAACAAGTTCAGCAACTTGATGGGTTGTGAGGCAAAATTGGCAAAAAGAGAGGCTATTGGTTGAAATGCTTACGCAGAACAAGTTCAGCAACTTGATGCGTTGTGAGGCAAAAATGGCAAAAAGAGAGGCTATTGATTGAAATTCGTACGCAGAACAAGTTCAGCAACTTGATGCGTTGTGAGGCAAAATTGGCAAAAAGAGAGGCTAGTGGTTGAAATTCTTACGCAAAACAAGTTCAGCAACTTGATGCGTTGTGAGGCAAAATTGGCTAAAGTAGAGATTTTTAATTGAATTTTTACGCAGAACAAGTTCAGCAACTTGATGGGTTGTGAGGCAAAATTGGCAAAAAGAGAGGCTATTGGTTGAAATGCTTACGCAGAACAAGTTCAGCAACTTGATGCGTTGTGAGGCAAAAATAGCAAAAAGAGAGGCTATTGATTGAAATTCGTACGCAGAACAAGTTCAGCAACTTGATGCGTTGTGAGGCAAAATTGGCAAAAAGAGAGGCTATTGGTTGAAATTCTTACGCAAAACAATTTCAGCAACTTGATGCGTTGTGAGGCAAATTTGGCAAAAAGAGAAGCTATTGTTTGAAGTGCTTACGCAGAACAAGTTCAGCAACTTGATGCGTTGTGAGGCAAAATTGGCTAAAGTAGAGATTTTTAATTGAATTTTTACGCAGAACAAGTTCAGCAACTTGATGGGTTGTGAGGCAAAATTGGCAAAAAGAGAGGCTATTGGTTGAAATGCTTACGCAGAACAAGTTCAGCAACTTGATGCGTTGTGAGGCAAAAATGGCAAAAAGAGAGGCTATTGATTGAAATTCGTACGCAGAACAAGTTCAGCAACTTGATGCGTTGTGAGGCAAAATTGGCAAAAAGAGAGGCTAGTGGTTGAAATTCTTACGCAAAACAAGTTCAGCAACTTGATGCGTTGTGAGGCAAAATTGGCAAAAAGAGAGGCTATTGGTTGAAATGCTTACGCAGAAAAAGTTCAGCAACTTGATGCGTTGTGAGGCAAAATTGGCTAAAGTAGAGATTTTTAATTGAATTTTTACGCAGAACAAGTTCAGCAACTTGATGGGTTGTGAGGCAAAATTGGCAAAAAGAGAGGCTATTGGTTGAAATGCTTACGCAGAACAAGTTCAGCAACTTGATGCGTTGTGAGGCAAAAATGGCAAAAAGAGAGGCTATTGATTGAAATTCGTACGCAGAACAAGTTCAGCAACTTGATGCGTTGTGAGGCAAAATTGGCTAAAGTAGAGATTTTTAATTGAATTTTTACGCAGAACAAGTTCAGCAACTTGATGGGTTGTGAGGCAAAATTGGCAAAAAGAGAGGCTATTGGTTGAAATGCTTACGCAGAACAAGTTCAGCAACTTGATGCGTTGTGAGGCAAAAATGGCAAAAAGAGAGGCTATTGATTGAAATTCGTACGCAGAACAAGTTCAGCAACTTGATGCGTTGTGAGGCAAAATTGGCAAAAAGAGAGGCTATTGGTTGAAATGCTTACGCAGAACAAGTTCAGCAACTTGATGCGTTGTGAGGCAAAAATGGCAAAAAGAGAGGCTATTGATTGAAATTCGTACGCAGAACAAGTTCAGCAACTTGATGCGTTGTGAGGCAAAATTGGCTAAAGTAGAGATTTTTAATTGAATTTTTACGCAGAACAAGTTCAGCAACTTGATGGGTTGTGAGGCAAAATTGGCAAAAAGAGAGGCTATTGGTTGAAATGCTTACGCAGAACAAGTTCAGCAACTTGATGCGTTGTGAGGCAAAAATGGCAAAAAGAGAGGCTATTGATTGAAATTCGTACGCAGAACAAGTTCAGCAACTTGATGCGTTGTGAGGCAAAATTGGCAAAAAGAGAGGCTATTGGTTGAAATGCTTACGCAGAACAAGTTCAGCAACTTGATGCGTTGTGAGGCAAAAATGGCAAAAAGAGAGGCTATTGATTGAAATTCGTACGCAGAACAAGTTCAGCAACTTGATGCCTTGTGAGGCAAAAATGGCAAAAAGAGAGGCTATTGATTGAAATTCGTACGCAGAACAAGTTCAGCAACTTGATGCGTTGTGAGGCAAAATTGGCAAAAAGAGAGGCTAGTGGTTGAAATTCTTACGCAAAACAAGTTCAGCAACTTGATGCGTTGTGAGGCAAAATTGGCAAAAAGAGAGGCTATTGGTTGAAATGCTTACGCAGAAAAAGTTCAGCAACTTGATGCGTTGTGAGGCAAAATTGGCTAAAGTAGAGATTTTTAATTGAATTTTTACGCAGAACAAGTTCAGCAACTTGATGGGTTGTGAGGCAAAATTGGCAAAAAGAGAGGCTATTGGTTGAAATGCTTACGCAGAACAAGTTCAGCAACTTGATGCGTTGTGAGGCAAAAATGGCAAAAAGAGAGGCTATTGATTGAAATTCGTACGCAGAACAAGTTCAGCAACTTGATGCGTTGTGAGGCAAAATTGGCTAAAGTAGAGATTTTTAATTGAATTTTTACGCAGAACAAGTTCAGCAACTTGATGGGTTGTGAGGCAAAATTGGCAAAAAGAGAGGCTATTGGTTGAAATGCTTACGCAGAACAAGTTCAGCAACTTGATGCGTTGTGAGGCAAAAATGGCAAAAAGAGAGGCTATTGATTGAAATTCGTACGCAGAACAAGTTCAGCAACTTGATGCGTTGTGAGGCAAAATTGGTAAAAAGAGAGGCTATTGGTTGAAATGCTTACGCAGAACAAGTTCAGCAACTTGATGCGTTGTGAGGCAAAAATGGCAAAAAGAGAGGCTATTGATTGAAATTCGTACGCAGAACAAGTTCAGCAACTTGATGCGTTGTGAGGCAAAATTGGCTAAAGTAGAGATTTTTAATTGAATTTTTACGCAGAACAAGTTCAGCAACTTGATGGGTTGTGAGGCAAAATTGGCAAAAAGAGAGGCTATTGGTTGAAATGCTTACGCAGAACAAGTTCAGCAACTTGATGCGTTGTGAGGCAAAAATGGCAAAAAGAGAGGCTATTGACTGAAATTCGTACGCAGAACAAGTTCAGCAACTTGATGCGTTGTGAGGCAAAATTGGCAAAAAGAGAGGCTATTGGTTGAAATTCTTACGCAAAACACTTTCAGCAACTTGATGCGTTGTGAGGCAAATTTGGCAAAAAGAGAAGCTATTGATTGAAGTGCTTACGCAGAACAAGTTCAGCAACTTGATGCGTTGTGAGGCAAAATTGGCTAAAGTAGAGATTTTTAATTGAATTTTTACGCAGAACAAGTTCAGCAACTTGATGGGTTGTGAGGCAAAACTGGCAAAAAGAGAGGCTATTGGTTGAAATGCTTACGCAGAACAAGTTCAGCAACTTGATGCGTTGTGAGGCAAAAATGGCAAAAAGAGAGGCTATTGATTGAAATTCGTACGCAAAACAATTTCAGCAACTTGATGCGTTGTGAGGCAAATTTGGCAAAAAGAGAAGCTATTGATTGAAGTGCTTACGCAGAACAAGTTCAGCAACTTGATGCGTTGTGAGGCAAAATTGGCTAAAGTAGAGATTTTTAATTGAATTTTTACGCAGAACAAGTTCAGCAACTTGATGGGTTGTGAGGCAAAATTGGCAAAAAGAGAGGCTATTGGTTGAAATGCTTACGCAGAACAAGTTCAGCAACTTGATGCGTTGTGAGGCAAAAATGGCAAAAAGAGAGGCTATTGATTGAAATTCGTACGCAGAACAAGTTCAGCAACTTGATGCGTTGTGAGGCAAAATTGGCAAAAAGAGAGGCTATTGGTTGAAATTCTTACGCAAAACAATTTCAGCAACTTGATGCGTTGTGAGGCAAATTTGGCAAAAAGAGAAGCTATTGTTTGAAGTGCTTACGCAGAACAAGTTCAGCAACTTGATGCGTTGTGAGGCAAAATTGGCAAAAAGAGAGGCTATTGGTTGAAATGCTTACGCAGAACAAGTTCAGCAACTTGATGCGTTGTGAGGCAAAATTGGCAAAAAGAGAGGCTATTGGTTGAAATTCTTACGCAAAACAATTTCAGCAACTTGATGCGTTGTGAGGCAAAATTGGCAAAAAGAGAGGCTATTGGTTGAAATTCTTACGCAAAACAATTTCAGCAACTTGATGCGTTGTGAGGCAAATTTGGCAAAAAGAGAGGCTATTGGTTGAAATGCTTACGCAGAACAAGTTCAGCAACTTGATGCGTTGTGAGGCAAAAATGGCAAAAAGAGAGGCTATTGATTGAAATTCGTACGCAGAACAAGTTCAGCAACTTGATGCGTTGTGAGGCAAAATTGGCAAAAAGAGAGGCTAGTGGTTGAAATTCTTACGCAAAACAAGTTCAGCAACTTGATGCGTTGTGAGGCAAAATTGGCAAAAAGAGAGGCCATTGGTTGAAATGCTTACGCAGAACAAGTTCAGCAACTTGATGCGTTGTGAGGCAAAATTGGCAAAAAGAGAGGCTATTGGTTGAAATTCTTACGCAAAACAATTTCAGCAACTTGATGCGTTGTGAGGCAAAATTGGCAAAAAGAGAGGCTATTGGTTGAAATTCTTACGCAAAACAATTTCAGCAACTTGATGCGTTGTGAGGCAAATTTGGCAAAAAGAGAGGCTATTGGTTGAAATGCTTACGCAGAACAAGTTCAGCAACTTGATGCGTTGTGAGGCAAAAATGGCAAAAAGAGAGGCTATTGATTGAAATTCGTACGCAGAACAAGTTCAGCAACTTGATGCGTTGTGAGGCAAAATTGGCAAAAAGAGAGGCTAGTGGTTGAAATTCTTACGCAAAACAAGTTCAGCAACTTGATGCGTTGTGAGGCAAAATTGGCAAAAAGAGAGGCTATTGGTTGAAATGCTTACGCAGAAAAAGTTCAGCAACTTGATGCGTTGTGAGGCAAAATTGGCTAAAGTAGAGATTTTTAATTGAATTTTTACGCAGAACAAGTTCAGCAACTTGATGGGTTGTGAGGCAAAATTGGCAAAAAGACAGGCTATTGGTTGAAATGCTTACGCAGAACAAGTTCAGCAACTTGATGCGTTGTGAGGCAAAAATGGCAAAAAGAGAGGCTATTGATTGAAATTCGTACGCAGAACAAGTTCAGCAACTTGATGCGTTGTGAGGCAAAATTGGCAAAAAGAGAGGCTATTGGTTGAAATGCTTACGCAGAACAAGTTCAGCAACTTGATGCGTTGTGAGGCAAAAATGGCAAAAAGAGAGGCTATTGATTGAAATTCGTGCGCAGAACAAGTTCAGCAACTGGATGCGTTGTGAGGCAAAATTGGCTAAAGTAGAGATTTTTAATTGAATTTTTACGCAGAACAAGTTCAGCAACTTGATGGGTTGTGAGGCAAAATTGGCAAAAAGAGAGGCTATTGGTTGAAATGCTTACGCAGAACAAGTTCAGCAACTTGATGCGTTGTGAGGCAAAAATGGCAAAAAGAGAGGCTATTGATTGAAATTCGTACGCAGAACAAGTTCAGCAACTTGATGCGTTGTGAGGCAAAATTGGCAAAAAGAGAGGCTATTGGTTGAAATGCTTACGCAGAACAAGTTCAGCAACTTGATGCGTTGTGAGGCAAAAATGGCAAAAAGAGAGGCTATTGATTGAAATTCGTGCGCAGAACAAGTTCAGCAACTTGATGCGTTGTGAGGCAAAATTGGCAAAAAGAGAGGCCATTGGTTGAAATGCTTACGCAGAACAAGTTCAGCAACTTGATGCGTTGTGAGGCAAAATTGGCAAAAAGAGAGGCTATTGGTTGAAATTCTTACGCAAAACAATTTCAGCAACTTGATGCGTTGTGAGGCAAAATTGGCAAAAAGAGAGGCTATTGGTTGAAATTCTTACGCAAAACAATTTCAGCAACTTGATGCGTTGTGAGGCAAATTTGGCAAAAAGAGAGGCTATTGGTTGAAATGCTTACGCAGAACAAGTTCAGCAACTTGATGCGTTGTGAGGCAAAAATGGCAAAAAGAGAGGCTATTGATTGAAATTCGTACGCAGAACAAGTTCAGCAACTTGATGCGTTGTGAGGCAAAATTGGCAAAAAGAGAGGCTAGTGGTTGAAATTCTTACGCAAAACAAGTTCAGCAACTTGATGCGTTGTGAGGCAAAATTGGCAAAAAGAGAGGCTATTGGTTGAAATGCTTACGCAGAAAAAGTTCAGCAACTTGATGCGTTGTGAGGCAAAATTGGCTAAAGTAGAGATTTTTAATTGAATTTTTACGCAGAACAAGTTCAGCAACTTGATGGGTTGTGAGGCAAAATTGGCCAAAAGACAGGCTATTGGTTGAAATGCTTACGCAGAACAAGTTCAGCAACTTGATGCGTTGTGAGGCAAAAATGGCAAAAAGAGAGGCTATTGATTGAAATTCGTACGCAGAACAAGTTCAGCAACTTGATGCGTTGTGAGGTAAAATTGGCAAAAAGAGAGGCTATTGGTTGAAATGCTTACGCAGAACAAGTTCAGCAACTTGATGCGTTGTGAGGCAAAAATGGCAAAAAGAGAGGCTATTGATTGAAATTCGTGCGCAGAACAAGTTCAGCAACTGGATGCGTTGTGAGGCAAAATTGGCTAAAGTAGAGATGTTTAATTGAATTTTTATGCAGAACAAGTTCAGCAACTTGATGGGTTGTGAGGCAAAATTGGCAAAAAGAGAGGCTATTGGTTGAAATGCTTACGCAGAACAAGTTCAGCAACTTGATGCGTTGTGAGGCAAAAATGGCAAAAAGAGAGGCTATTGATTGAAATTCGTACGCAGAACAAGTTCAGCAACTTGATGCGTTGTGAGGCAAAATTGGCAAAAAGAGAGGCTATTGGTTGAAATTCTTACGCAAAACAATTTCAGCAACTTGATGCGTTGTGAGGCAAATTTGGCAAAAAGAGGAGCTATTGTTTGAAGTGCTTACGCAGAACAAGTTCAGCAACTTGATGCGTTGTGAGGCAAAATTGGCTAAAGTAGAGATTTTTAATTGAAATTTTACGCAGAACAAGTTCAGCAACTTGATGGGTTGTGAGGCAAAATTGGCAAAAAGAGAGGCTATTGGTTGAAATGCTTACGCAGAACAAGTTCAGCAACTTGATGCGTTGTGAGGCAAAAATGGCAAAAAGAGAGGCTATTGATTGAAATTCGTACGCAGAACAAGTTCAGCAACTTGATGCGTTGTGAGGCAAAATTGGCAAAAAGAGAGGCTAGTGGTTGAAATTCTTACGCAAAACAAGTTCAGCAACTTGATGGGTTGTGAGGCAAAATTGGCAAAAAGAGAGGCTATTGGTTGAAATGCTTACGCAGAACAAGTTCAGCAACTTGATGCGTTGTGAGGCAAAAATGGCAAAAAGAGAGGCTATTGATTGAAATTCGTACGCAGAACAAGTTCAGCAACTTGATGCGTTGTGAGGCAAAATTGGCAAAAAGAGAGGCTATTGGTTGAAATTCTTACGCAAAACAAGTTCAGCAACTTGATGCGTTGTGAGGCAAATTTGGCAAAAGGAGAAGCTATTGTTTGAAGTGCTTACGCAGAACAACTTCAGCAACTTGATGCGTTGTTAGGAAAAATTGGCAAAAAAAGAGGCTATTGTTTGAAATGCTCACGCACAACAAGTTCAGCAACTCGATTCGTTGTGAGGCAAAATTGGCAAAAAGAGAGGCTATTGTTTGAAATGCTTACGCGGAACAAGTTCAGCAACTTGATGCGTTGTGAGGTGAAAATGGCAAAAAGAGAGGCTATTGATTGAAATGTTTACGCAGAACAATTTCAGCAACTTGATGCGTTGTGAGGCGAAAATGTCAAAAAGAGAGGCTATTGATTGAAATGTTTACGCAAAACAATTTCAGCAACTTGATGCGTTGTGAGGCGAAAATGGCAAAAAGAGAGGCTATTGATTGAAATGTTTACGCAGAACAATTTCAGCAACTTGATTTGTTGCGAGGCAAAATTGGCAAAAGTAGAGGTTAATAGTTGAATTTTTACGCAGGACAAGTTCAGCAACTTAATGCGTTGTGAGGCGAAAATGGCAAAAAGAGAGGCTATTGATTGAAATGTTTACGCAGAACAATTTCAGCAACTTGATTTGTGGCGAGGCAAAATTGGCAAAAGTAGAGGTTAATAGTTGAATTTTTACGCAGGACAAGTTCAGCAACTTGATGCGTTGTGAGGCATAAATGGCAAAAAGAGAGGCTATTGATTAAAATGCTTACGAAGAACAAGTTCAGCAACTTGATGCGTTTTGAGGCAAAATTGGCAAAAAGAGAGGCTATTGGTTGAAATGCTTACGCAGAACAAGTTCAGCAACTTGATGCGTTGTGAGGCATAAATGGCAAAAAGAGGCTATTGATTGAAATGCTTACGCAGAACAAGCTCAGCAACTTGATGCGTTGTGAGGCAAAATTGGCAAAAAGAGAGGCTATTGGTTGAAATTCTTACGCAGAACAAGTTCAACAACTTGATGCGTTGTGAGGCAAAAATGGCAAAAAGAGAGGCTATTGATTAAAATGCTTACGAAGAACAAGTTCAGCAACTTGATGCGTTTTGAGGCAAAATTGGCAAAAAGAGAGGCTATTGGTTGAAATGCTTACGCAGAACAAGTTCAGCAACTTGATGCGTTGTGAGGCATAAATGGCAAAAAGAGTGGCTATTGATTGAAATGCTTACGCAGAACAAGCTCAGTAACTTGATGCGTTGTGAGTCAAAATTGGCAAAAAGAGAGGCTATTGGTTGAAATTCTTACGCAGAACAAGTTCAACAACTTGATGCGTTGTGAGGCAAAAATGGCAAAAAGAGAGGCTATTGATTGAAATGTTTACGCAGAACAAGTTCAGCAACTTGATGCGTTGTGAGGCAAAATTGGCAAAAGTAGAGGTTATTAATTGAATTTTTACGCAGGACAAGTTCAGCAACTTGATGCGTTGTAAGAGAAAATTGGGAAAGGCTTACGCAGAACAAGTTCAGCAACTGGATGCGTTGTAAGAAACAATTGGGAAAAGTAGAGGCTATTGATTGAAATGCTTACGCAGAACAAGTTCAGCAACTTGATGCGTTGTGAGGCAAAATTGGCAAAAAGAGAGGCTCTTGGTTGAAATTCTTACGCAGAACAAGTTCAGCGACTTGATGCGTTGTTAGGCAAAATTGGCAAAAAGAGAGGCTATTAATTCAATTTTTACGCAGGACAAGTTCAGCAACTTGATGCGTTGTAAGAGAAAATTGGGAAAGGCTTACGCAGAACAAGTTCAGCAACTGGATGCGTTGTAAGAAACAATTGGGAAAAGTATAGGCTATTAATTGAAATGCTTACGCAGAACAAGTTCGGCAACTTGATCCGTTGTGAGGCAAAAGTGGCAAAAGTAGAGGTTATTAATTGAATTTTTACGCAGGACAAGTTCAGCAACTTGATGTGTTGTAAGACAAAATTGGGAAAAGTATAGGTTATTAATTGAAATGCTTACGCAGAACATGTTCAGCAACTTGATGCGTTGTGAGGCAAAATTGGGAAAAGTAGAGGCTATTAATTGAAATGCTTACGCAGAACAAGTTCAGCAACTTGATGCGTTGTGAGGCATAAATGGCAAAAAGAGAGGCTATTGATTGAAATGCTTACGCAGAACAAGCTCAGCAACTTGATGCGTTTTGAGGCAAAATTGCCAAAAAGAGAGGCTATTGGTTGAAATTCTTACGCAGAACAAGTTTAACAGCTTGATGCGTTGTGAGGCAAAAATGGCAAAAAGAGAGGCTATTGATTGAAATGTTTACGCAGAACAAGTTCAGCAACTTCATGCGTTGTAAGGCAAAATTGGCAAAATTAGAGGTTATTAATTGAATTTTTACGCAGGACAAGTTCAGCAACTTGATGCGTTGTGAGGCAAAATTGGGAAAAGTATAGGCTATTAATTGAAATGCTTACGCAGAACATGTTCAGCAACTTGATGCGTTGTGAGGCAAAATTGGGAAAAGTAGAGGCTATTAATTGAAATGCTTACGCAGAACAAGTTCAGCAATTTGATGCGTTGTGAGGCATAAATGGCAAAAAGAGAGGCTATTGATTGAAATGCTTACGCAGAACAAGCTCAGCAACTTGATGCGTTGTGAGACAAAATTGGCAAAAAGAGAGGCTATTGGTTGAAATTCTTACGCAGAACAAGTTCAACAGCTTGATGCGTTGTGAGGCAAAAATGGCAAAAAGAGAGGCTATTGATTGAAATGTTTACGCAGAACAAGTTCAGCAACTTGATGCGTTGTGAGGCAAAATTGGCAAAAGTAGAGGTTATTAATTGAATTTTTACGAAGGACAAGTTCAGCAACTTGATGTGTTGTAAGACAAAATTGGGAAAAGTATAGGCTATTAATTGAAATGCTTACGCAGAACAAGTTCAGCAACTTGATGCGTTGTGAGGCATAAATGGCAAAAAGAGAGGCTATTGATTGGAATGCTTACGCAGAACAAGCTCAGCAACTGATGCGTTGTGAGGCAAAATTGGCAAAAAGAGAGGCTATTGGTTGAAATTTTTACGCAGAACAAGTTCAACAACTTGATGCGCTGTGAGGCAAAAATGGCAAAAAGAGAGGCTATTGATTGAAATATTTACGCAGAACAAGTTCAGCAAATTGATGCGTTGTGAGGCAAAATTGGCAAAAGTAGAGGTTATTAATTGAATTTTTACGCAGGACAAGTTCAGCAACTTGATGCGTTGTGAGGCATAAATGGCAAAAAGAGAGGCTATTGATTGGAATGCTTACGCAGAACAAGCTCAGCAACTTGATGCGTTGTGAGGCAAAATTGGCAAAAAGAGAGGCTATTGGTTGAAATTTTTACGCAGAACAAGTTCAACAACCTGATGCGTTGTGAGGCAAAATTGGCAAAATGAGAGGCTCTTGGTTGAAATTCTTACGCAGAACAAGTTCAGCGACTTGATGCTCTGTGAGGCAAAATTGGCAAAAAGAGAGGCTAATTTTTGAAATGCTTACGCAGAACAAGTTCGGCAACTTGATCCGTTGTGAGGCAAAAGTGGCAAAAGAAGAGGTTATTAATTGAATTTTTACGCAGCACAAGTTCAGCAACTTGATGTGTTGTAAGACAAAATTGGGAAAAGTATAGGCTATTAATTGAAATGCTTACGCAGAACATGTTCAGCAACTTGATGCGTTGTGAGGCAAAATTGAGAAAAGTAGAGGCTATTAATTGAAATGCTTACGCAGAACAAGTTCAGCAACTTGATGCGTTGTGAGGCAAATTTGGCAAAAAGAGAGGCTATTGTTTGAAATGCTTACGCAGAACAAGTTCAGCAACTTGATGCGTTGTGAGGCAATAATGGCAAAAAGAGAGGCTATTGATTCAAATGCTTACGCAGAACAAGTTCAGCAACTTGATGCGTTGTAAGACAAAATTGGGAAAAGTAGAGGCTATTGATTGAAATGCTTACGCAGAACAAGTTCAGCAACTTGATGCGTTGTGAGGCAAAATTGGCAAAAATAGAGGCTATTGGTTGAAATTCTTACGCAGAGAAAGTTCAGCAACTTGATGCGTTGTCAGGCAAAATTGGCAAAAAAGAGAGGCTATTGTTTGAAATGCTTACGCAGAACAAGTTCAGCAACTTGATGCGTTGTTAGACGAAATTGGCAAAAGTAGAGCTTATTAATTGAATTTTTACGCAGGACAAGTTCAGCAACTTGATGCGTTGTAAGACAAAATTGGGAAAAGTAGAGGCTTTTGATTGAAATGCTTACGCAGAACAAGTTCAGCAACTTGATGCGTTGTGAGGCAAAATTGGCATAAAGAGAGGCTAATGGTTGAAATTCTTACGCAGAACAAGTTCAGCAACTTGATGCGTTGTGAGGCAAAATTGGCAAAAAGAGAAGCTATTGTTTGAAATGCTTACGCAGAACAAGTTCAGCAACTTGATGCGTTGTGAGGCAATAATGGCAAAAAGAGAGGCTATTGATTCAAATGCTTACGCAGAACAAGTTCAGCAACTTGATGCGTTGTAAGACAAAATTGGGAAAAGTAGAGGCTATTGATTGAAATGCTTACGCAGAACAAGTTCAGCAACTTGATGCGTTGTGAGGCAAAATTGGCAAAAAGAGAGGCTATTGGTTGAAATTCTTACGCAGAACAAGTTCAGCAACTTGATGCGTTGTGAGGCAATAATGGCAAAAAGAGAGGCTATTGATTCAAATGCTTACGCAGAACAAGTTCAGCAACTTGATGCGTTGTAAGACAAAATTGGGAAAAGTAGAGGCTATTGATTGAAATGCTTACGCAGAACAAGTTCAGCAACTTGATGCGTTGTGAGGCAAAATTGGCAAAAAAAGAGGCTATTGGTTGAAATTCTTACGCAGAGAAAGTTCAGCAACTTGATGCGTTGTCAGGCAAAATTGGCAAAAAGAGAGGCTATTGTTTGAAATGCTTACGCAGAACAAGTTCAGCAACTTGATGCGTTGTTAGACAAAATTGGCAAAAGTAGAGGTTATTAATTGAATTTTTACGCAGGACAAGTTCAGCAACTTGATGAGTTGTAAGACAAAATTCGGAAAAGTGGAGGCTATTGATTGAAATGCTTACGCAGAACAAGTTCAGCAACTTGATGCGTTGTGAGGCAAAATTGGCAAAAAGAGAGGCTATTGGTTGAAATTCTTACGCAGAACAAGTTCAGCAACTTGATGCGTTGTGAGGCAAAATTGGCAAAAAGAGAAGCTATTGTTTGAAATGCTTACGCAGAACAAGTTCAGCAACTTGATGCGTTGTGAGGCAAAATTGGCAAAAAGAGAGGCTATTGTTTGAAATGCTTACGCAGAACAAGTTCAGCAACTTGATGCGTTGTGAGGCAATAATGGCAAAAAGAGAGGCTATTGATTCAAATGCTTACGCAGAACAAGTTCAGCAACTTGATGCGTTGTAAGACAAAATTGGGAAAAGTAGAGGCTATTGATTGAAATGCTTACGCAGAACAAGTTCAGCAACTTGATGCGTTGTGAGGCAAAATTGGCAAAAAGAGAGGCTATTGGTTGAAATTCTTACGCAGAGAAAGTTCTGCAACTTGATGCGTTGTGAGGCAAAATTGGCAAAAAGAGAGGCTATTGATTGAAATGCCTACGCAGAACAAGTTCAGCAACTTGATGCGTTGTTAGGCAAAATTGGCAAAAATAGAGGTTATTAATTGAATTTTTACGCAGGACAAGTTCAGCAACTTGATGCGTTGTGAGGCAATAATGGCAAAAAGAGAGGCTATTGATTCAAATGCTTACGCAGAACAAGTTCAGCAACTTGATGCGTTGTAAGACAAAATTGGGAAAAGTAGAGGCTATTGATTGAAATGCTTACGCAGAACAAGTTCAGCAACTTGATGCGTTGTGAGGCAAAATTGGCAAAAAAGAGAGGCTATTGGTTGAAATTCTTACGCAGAGAAAGTTCTGCAACTTGATGCGTTGTGAGGCAAAATTGGCAAAAAGAGAGGCTATTGATTGAAATGCTTACGCAGAACAAGTTCAGCAACTTGATGCGTTGTTAGGCAAAATTGGCAAAAATAGAGGTTATTAATTGAATTTTTACGCAGGACAAGTTCAGCAACTTGATGCGTTGTAAGACAAAATTGGGAAAAGTAGAGGCTATTGATTGAAATGCTTACGCAGAACAAGTTCAGCATTTTGATGCGTTGTGAGGCAAAATGGGCAAAAAGAGAGGCTATTGGTTGAAATTCTTACGCAGAACAAGTTCAGCAACTTGATGCGTTGTGAGGCAAAATTGGCAAAAAGAGAAGTTATTGTTTGAAATGCTTACGCAGAACAAGTTCAGCAACTTGATGCGTTGTGAGACAAAAATGGCAAAAAAGAGGCTATTCATTCAAATGCTTACGCAGAACAAGTTCAGCAACTTGAGGCATTGTAAGACAAAATTGGGAAAAGTAGAGGCTATTGATTGAAATGCTTACGCAGAACAAGTTCAGCAACTTGATGCGTTGTGAGGCAAAATTGGCAAAAACAGAGGCTATTGGTTGAAATTCTTACGCAGAACAAGTTCAGCAACTTGATGCGTTGTGAGGCAAAATTGGCAAAAGTAGAGGTTATTAATTGAATTTTTACGCAGGACAAGTTCAGCAACTTGGTGCGTTGTCAGACAAAATTGGGAAAAGTAGAGGCTATTAATTGAAATGCTTACGCAGAACAAGTTCAGCAACTTGATGCGTTGTGAGGCAAAATTGGCAAAAAGAGAGGCTATTGGTTGAAATTCTTACGCAGAGAAAGTTCTGCAACTTGATGCGTTGTGAGGCAAAATTGGCAAAAAGAGAGGCTATTGATTGAAATGCTTACGCAGAACAAGTTCAGCAACTTGATGCGTTGTTAGGCAAAATTGGCAAAAATAGAGGTTATTAATTGAATTTTTACGCAGGACAAGTTCAGCAACTTGATGCGTTGTAAGACAAAATTGGGAAAAGTAGAGGCTATTGATTGAAATGCTTACGCAGAACAAGTTCAGCATTTTGATGCGTTGTGAGGCAAAATGGGCAAAAAGAGAGGCTATTGGTTGAAATTCTTACGCAGAACAAGTTCAGCAACTTGATGCGTTGTGAGGCAAAATTGGCAAAAAGAGAAGTTATTGTTTGAAATGCTTACGCAGAACAAGTTCAGCAACTTGATGCGTTGTGAGACAAAAATGGCAAAAAAGAGGCTATTCATTCAAATGCTTACGCAGAACAAGTTCAGCAACTTGAGGCATTGTAAGACAAAATTGGGAAAAGTAGAGGCTATTGATTGAAATGCTTACGCAGAACAAGTTCAGCAACTTGATGCGTTGTGAGGCAAAATTGGCAAAAACAGAGGCTATTGGTTGAAATTCTTACGCAGAACAAGTTCAGCAACTTGATGCGTTGTGAGGCAAAATTGGCAAAAGTAGAGGTTATTAATTGAATTTTTACGCAGGACAAGTTCAGCAACTTGGTGCGTTGTCAGACAAAATTGGGAAAAGTAGAGGCTATTAATTGAAATGCTTACGCAGAACAAGTTCAGCAACTTGATGCGTTGTGAGGCAAAATTGGCAAAAAGAGAGGCTATTGGTTGAAATTCTTACGCAGAGAAAGTTCTGCAACTTGATGCGTTGTGAGGCAAAATTGGCAAAAAGAGAGGCTATTGATTGAAATGCTTACGCAGAACAAGTTCAGCAACTTGATGCGTTGTTAGGCAAAATTGGCAAAAATAGAGGTTATTAATTGAATTTTTACGCAGGACAAGTTCAGCAACTTGATGCGTTGTAAGACAAAATTGGGAAAAGTAGAGGCTATTGATTGAAATGCTTACGCAGAACAAGTTCAGCATTTTGGTGCGTTGTGAGGCAAAATGGGCAAAAAGAGAGGCTATTGGTTGAAATTCTTACGCAGAACAAGTTCAGCAACTTGATGCGTTGTGAGGCAAAATTGGCAAAAAGAGAAGTTATTGTTTGAAATGCTTACGCAGAACAAGTTCAGCAACTTGATGCGTTGTGAGACAAAAATGGCAAAAAAAGAGGCTAATCATTCAAATGCTTACGCAGAACAAGTTCAGCAACTTGAGGCATTGTAAGACAAAATTGGGAAAAGTAGAGGCTATTGATTGAAATGCTTACGCAGAACAAGTTCAGCAACTTGATGCGTTGTGAGGCAAAATTGGCAAAAACAGAGGCTATTGGTTGAAATTCTTACGCAGAACAAGTTCAGCAACTTGATGCGTTGTGAGGCAAAATTGGCAAAAGTAGAGGTTATTAATTGAATTTTTACGCAGGACAAGTTCAGCAACTTGGTGCGTTGTCAGACAAAATTGTGAAAAGTAGAGGCTATTAATTGAAATGCTTACGCAGAACAAGTTCAGCAACTTGATGCGTTGTGAGGCAAAATTGGCAAAAAGAGAGGCTATTGTTTGAAATGCTTACGCAGAACAAGTTCAGCAACTTGATGCGTTGTGAGGCAAAATTGGCAAAAAGAGAAGCTATTGTTTGAAATGATTACGCAGAACAAGTTCAGCAACTTGATGCGTTGTGAGGCAAAAATGGCAAAAAAGAGAGGCTATTCATTCAAATTCTTACACAGAACAATTTCAGCAACTTGATGCGTTGTGAGGCAAAATTGGCAAAAAGAGAAGCTATTGTTTGAAATGCTTACGCAGAACAAGTTCAGCAACTTGATGCGTTGTGAGGCAAAAAGGGCAAAAAGAGAGGCTATTCATTCAAATGCTTACGCAGAACAAGTTCAGCAACTTGATGCGTTGTAAAACAAATTTGGGAAAAGTAGAGGCTATTGATTGAAATGCTTACGCAGAAAAAGTTCAGCAACTTGATGCGCTCTGAGGCGAATTTGGCAAAAACAGAGGCTATTGGTTGAAATTCTTACGCAGAACAAGTTCAGCAACTTGATGCATTGTGAGGCAAAATTGGCAAAAAGAGAGGCTATTGTTTGCAATGCTTACGCAGGACAAGTTCAGCAACTTGATGAGTTGTAAGACAAAATTGGGAAAAGTGGAGGCTATTGATTGAAATGCTTACGCAGAACAAGTTCAGCAACTTGATGCGTTTCGAGGCGAAATTGGCAAAAACAGAGGCTATTGGTTGAAATTCTTACGCAGAACAAGTTCAGCAACTTGATGCGTTGTGAGGCAAAATTGGCAAAAGTAGAGGTTATTCATTGAGTTTTTACGCAAGACAAGTTCAGCAACTTGATGCGTTGTAAGACAAAATTGGGAAAAGTAGAGGCTATTAATTGAAATGCTTACGCAGAACAAGTTCAGCAACTTGATGCGTTGTGAGGCAAAATTGGCAAAAAGAGAGGCTATTGGTTGAAATTCTTACGCAGAGAAAGTTCTGCAACTTGATGCGTTGTGAGGCAAAATTGGCAAAAAGAGAGGCTATTGATTGAAATGCTTACGCAGAACAAGTTCAGCAACTTGATGCGTTGTTAGGCAAAATTGGCAAAAATAGAGGTTATTAATTGAATTTTTACGCAGGACAAGTTCAGCAACTTGATGCGTTGTAAGACAAAATTGGGAAAAGTAGAGGCTATTGATTGAAATGCTTACGCAGAACAAGTTCAGCATTTTGGTGCGTTGTGAGGCAAAATGGGCAAAAAGAGAGGCTATTGGTTGAAATTCTTACGCAGAACAAGTTCAGCAACTTGATGCGTTGTGAGGCAAAATTGGCAAAAAGAGAAGTTATTGTTTGAAATGCTTACGCAGAACAAGTTCAGCAACTTGATGCGTTGTGAGACAAAAATGGCAAAAAAAGAGGTTATTCATTCAAATGCTTACGCAGAACAAGTTCAGCAACTTGAGGCATTGTAAGACAAAATTGGGAAAAGTAGAGGCTATTGATTGAAATGCTTACGCAGAACAAGTTCAGCAACTTGATGCGTTGTGAGGCAAAATTGGCAAAAACAGAGGCTATTGGTTGAAATTCTTACGCAGAACAAGTTCAGCAACTTGATGCGTTGTGAGGCAAAATTGGCAAAAGTAGAGGTTATTAATTGAATTTTTACGCAGGACAAGTTCAGCAACTTGGTGCGTTGTCAGACAAAATTGTGAAAAGTAGAGGCTATTAATTGAAATGCTTACGCAGAACAAGTTCAGCAACTTGATGCGTTGTGAGGCAAAATTGGCAAAAAGAGAGGCTATTGTTTGAAATGCTTACGCAGAACAAGTTCAGCAACTTGATGCGTTGTGAGGCAAAATTGGCAAAAAGAGAAGCTATTGTTTGAAATGATTACGCAGAACAAGTTCAGCAACTTGATGCGTTGTGAGGCAAAAATGGCAAAAAAGAGAGGCTATTCATTCAAATTCTTACACAGAACAATTTCAGCAACTTGATGCGTTGTGAGGCAAAATTGGCAAAAAGAGAAGCTATTGCTTGAAATGCTTACGCAGAACAAGTTCAGCAACTTGATGCGTTGTGAGGCAAAAAGGGCAAAAAGAGAGGCTATTCATTCAAATGCTTACGCAGAACAAGTTCAGCAACTTGATGCGTTGTAAAACAAATTTGGGAAAAGTAGAGGCTATTGATTGAAATGCTTACGCAGAAAAAGTTCAGCAACTTGATGCGCTCTGAGGCGAAATTGGCAAAAACAGAGGCTATTGGTTGAAATTCTTACGCAGAACAAGTTCAGCAACTTGATGCATTGTGAGGCAAAAGTGGCAAAAAGAGAGGCTATTGTTTGCAATGCTTACGCAGGACAAGTTCAGCAACTTGATGAGTTGTAAGACAAAATTGGGAAAAGTGGAGGCTATTGATTGAAATGCTTACGCAGAACAAGTTCAGCAACTTGATGCGTTTCGAGGCGAAATTGGCAAAAACAGAGGCTATTGGTTGAAATTCTTACGCAGAACAAGTTCAGCAACTTGATGCGTTGTGAGGCAAAATTGGCAAAAGTAGAGGTTATTCATTGAGTTTTTACGCAAGACAAGTTCAGCAACTTGATGCGTTGTAAGACAAAATTGGGAAAAGTAGAGGCTATTAATTGAAATGCTTACGCAGAACAAGTTCAGCAACTTGATGCGTTGTGAGGCAAAATTGGAAAAAGTAGAGGCTATTAATTGAAATGCTTACGCAGAACAAGTTCAGCAACTTGATGCGTTGTGAGGCGAAATTGGCAAAAAGAGAGGCTATTGTTTGAAATGCTTACGCAGAACAAGTTCAGCAACTTGATGCGTTGTGAGGCAATAATGGCAAAAAGAGAGGCTATTGATTGAAATGCTTACGCAGAACAAGTTCAGCAACTTGATGCGTTTCGAGGCGAAATTGGCAAAAACAGAGGCTATTGGTTGAAATTCTTACGCAGAACAAGTTCAACAACTTGATGCGTTGTGAGGCAAAATTGGCAAAAGTAGAGGTTATTCATTGAGTTTTTACGCAAGACAAGTTCAGCAACTTGATGCGTTGTAAGACAAAATTGGGAAAAGTAGAGGCTATTAATTGAAATGCTTACGCAGAACAAGTTCAGCAACTTGATGCGTTGTGAGGCAAAATTGGAAAAATTAGAGGCTATTAATTGAAATGCTTACGCAGAACAAGTTCAGCAACTTGATGCGTTGTGAGGCGAAATTGGCAAAAAGAGAGGCTATTGTTTGAAATGCTTACGCAGAACAAGTTCAGCAACTTGATGCGTTGTGAGGCAATAATGGCAAAAAGAGAGGCTATTGATTCAAATGCTTACGCAGAACAAGTTCAGCAACTTGATGCGTTATAAGACAAAATTGGGAAAAGTAGAGGCTATTAATTGAAATGCTTACGCAGAACAAGTTCAGCAGCTTGATGCGTTGTGAGGCAAAATTGGAAAAAGTAGAGGCTATTGATTGAAATGCATACGCAGAACAAGTTCAGCATTTTGATGCGTTGTGAGGCAAAATTGGCAAAAAGGGAGGCTATTGTTTGCAATGCTTACGCAGAACAAGTTCAGCAACTTGATGCGTTGTAAGACAAAATTGGGAAAAGTAGAGGCTATTAATTGAAATGCTTACGCAGAACAAGTTCAGCAACTTGATGCGTTGTGAGGCAAAATTGGAAAAAGTAGAGGCTATTGATTGAAATGCATACGCAGAAAAGTTCAGCATTTTGATGCGTTGTGAGGCAAAATTGGCAAAAAGGGAGGCTATTGTTTGCAATGCTTACGCAGAACAAGTTCAGCAACTTGATGCGTTGTGAGGCAAAATTGGAAAAAGTAGAGGCTATTAATTGAAATGCTTACGCAGAACAAGTTCAACAACTTGATGCGTTGTGAGGCAAAATTGGAAAAAATAGAGGCTAATAATTGAAATGCTTACGCAGAACAAGTTCAGCAACTTGATGCGTTGTGAGGCAAAATTGGCAAAAGTAGAGGTTATTAATTGAATTTTTACGCAGGACAAGTTCATCAACTTGATGCGTTGTAAGACGAAATTGGGAAAAGTAGAGGCTACTAATTGAAATGCTTACGCAGAACAAGTTCAGCAACTTGATGCGTTGTGAGGCAAAATTGGAAAAAGTAGAGGCTATTAATTGAAATGCTTACGCAGAACAAGTTCAGCAAGTTGATGCGTTGTGAGGCAATAATGGCAAAAAGAGAGGCTATTGATTCAAATGCTTACGCAGAACAAGTTCAGCAACTTGATGCGTTGTGAGGCAAAATTGGCAAAAAGAGAGGCTATTGGTTGAACTTCTTACGCAGAACAAGTTCAGCAACTTGATGCGTTGTGAGGCAAAATTGGCAAAAAGAGAGGCTATTGTTGAAATGCTTACGCAGAACAAGTTCAGCAACTTGATGCGTTGTGAGGCAAAATTGGCAAAAGTAGAGGTTATTAATTGAATTTTACGCGGACAAGTTCAGCAGCTTGATGCGTTGTAAGACAAAATTGAGAAAAGTATAGGCTATTAATTCAAATGCTTACGCAGAACAAGTTCAGCAACTTGATGCGTTGTGAGGCAAAATTGGGAAAAGTAGAGGCTATTAATTGAATTGCTTATGCAGAACAAGTTCAGCAACTTGATGCGTTGTGGGGCAAAATTGGGAAAAGTAGAGGCTATTAATTGAATTGCTTACGCAGAACAAGTTCAGCAACCTGATGCTGTGAGATTGATGAATTAAAATTGGGAAATTAGGAATGTTCAAAAGATGAGCAAAGTTGTACAATAAATTTTCCGTTTGTGAAAGATCTTTGTTTTTGGAGAAGTCTGTAAACAAGAAAATTTTCTCTAAAAGTTGCAGGGCAACAATCTTCTCGTGATCAGTTAAACGTACGCGGAAGAAAAAACCTTTCACTGGCCCAATCTCTTCCACAATTTCAAAAAGATTAACGTTCGCTTGAAATTAACCAAAGTAGCTTATTTTGATGAAGTACAGAATTTGTCCGTAGAATTCCATGTTGTCTCTTACAAATGAAACAAAACAATTTCCAATTTTTGACCGTTTATAACAAGGAGAGTCGAAGTAGACACCATTGATCAAATGGCGGTTAAAAAACTCGGCTTCTGGATAAAACATTCTTCCGATTTTTACTGCATTCGTCTCCACAAACTCATCTGACATACAAGCATCATTGTTTTTGTCGAAATCTGAATTTATTTTTGAAATGAGATACTTCAGATGCGGATCCTGCGTCTCATTGTTTGTTAGTTTTTGTCTCATCAAAACTCGTCGACAAATAATTTCACATTCTGATTGTGCTCCTAAAAAAAACTTCGCCAAAAACTCTATTTGCGGCTTCAAAGCTCATGGCGGAATAACAGTAAAGTGGGTCAAATCGTCGCACTTGTTTAACAAAGTGACGTAGGTAGTGAACATTTATAGTCTCGATGCGTTCGTTTCCCCCATGAACAGTGACTATTTCTGCACAAAATGTATCAAGAAACAGTTGTGAATCAAAGGTAAAAGAATCACAGCTTGACTCTAACAAAAGACGCACACCAAAAGACAAATTCAACAGATGATTATAAAGTTTTTCTGGAATTCGACGCCGAAACGAGCGGGCTTATATAAAAAAGCCAATTAAAGTTTTCGTTGGCCTTAAATTGGGCCATTTCATCAAGAGAGCGGATTTTTCGCGAGTAGGCAATCAATTCCCGCTGACAAGATAATTGAGAAATGACAATATTAACTTTAATTTTCTCGTCTTGTGGCAAAGCTTTATAGCATAATTTCATTTCCTCGGGAAACACACCCAAAAGAACGCAGTGCATGTAGTCAATGGATGCCGTTATCGGTAAACCTTCAATCAAATCAGCGAAGGCACTTTTCCCCTTAACACCGGCAACGTTGACTAATTTGGTAACAGGTAGCGATTGAGCAAATTCCGCAAAACAATCGTTAACATCACGCTCTCGGATCTGTCCTGGTTGCCCATAAGTGTAATAGGAGTGGGTTTTTCCGATTGTTTTTCCTTCTGCGGTGCAAAAATGACAGCCGTAGAAACCGTTGAACTTGAACATATTCAACATGTGACATTTTGCACCCAAATCGGAAACAAGTAGTTTAACTTTGAAGAAAGCTCGGAACGACTTTTTATAATGTTTTAGTTCAATACTTGATAGCAATTCACTCTTTATATGCGGAATCAGTTCATTCCAGTTAGGGGTTACATTACCAACAAAAAGAGCTGCTAAAAAAATAGTACTTCTTGACATTCTCTGACGAGGTGGCAGGTCGGCAATTTGGATCCAGACGGGCCAAAGTTCTATTCGCAATGTCGACTTCTTAATATTTACACCATCTGAGAAAAGAAGCAAATTGAAAAAAAAATCACTCTGGGGTTTCATCTCAACTGGGGGTGACAAAGAACAGTTCAAATCGCTGTAGGGGTTTTGCTTGCGAAATTCTGCGTAACTCAAAATTTCAACAAGGTTCCTTTGAACTGTATCACGCAGTTGGACAACAAAACTCATCACACAAAATAACTGTCTTGGCGACTTCAGTAAAACACGTACCTCTTGCTGTAACATTTTCTTGGCGTTACGAACATAGGAAAAGCCCGAAGGAAAATTGTTAGGACTGGGAAGAAATGCTTTTATCAAGGTATGTAAAACAGTTGAACACTCGTCCGAAAGTTTGAAATGAGAGCAGAAAAAATCGGTCAGCAAAGATGCATTTCTAACAGATAAATCACTTCTTACGAACAACATATGGGAAAAATTGTCGACAAGCTCATCTGAATCAACAGAAAACTGAGAGAAACTGTCATTCGCAGTCATCCGTACTGAACATAAATCAGAAATAGTTGACAAAGAGTTAAAAGCAGGAAGTTGAAAAATTTGCTCAGATTTAAAAAGGTCAGACACTTGATTTGAGTTACTAGCGACACTTTCTTCATCTGACGAAGTAACACAAACAGAAGCAGCCACTACGCTATCGCAATCCCCTTCAAATGGGCTGAGGTCTGCAACCAACGATACGTTACCGATGTCGTGGGACAGTGAAGATGGGCTCGACTCACAAAAACTAAGTGGACTACTTGTCAGCTCGTTGACTCTTTCTACTATATCTCTGGCTCTTATTTTTCGCTTTCTTGTTTTCCTACTTGGTGTTGATATGACTGAAACTTCCACTTTTAGTTCACAAATAGCCTCATTTATGATGTCTGACAGAAATAATTGCAAAACTTCTTGTAAAATACGGTCCGCCTCAAGCTTTCTGTCATCATTTCTCTTGAGCTCACAAGTCTTGCAGAGACAAGAGTTATACTCAAAAAATTCTGGTCCGTAATTCACGAAAATTTTGTCTCCGGGTTTTATTTTTTGCTTAACCCTAAGTTGAACGATGCCACAGTCACTGCTAAAGTCATACTCACAGTTTGGGTTACAATCAGAGTTTACGAACCGTATAGGACAAAGGAGAAGCAACTGCTAGCCAGTTCTTTCCGATGACATGAGCTAAAGATCCGTTACAACGCCATCGGGAACTGGAGTGACAAAGCCTAATGGATTTCGCTTAAAGATTGCTGGTGGCCAAACAATTTCGGTTCCTTCATACAATAGCCTGTAGCCACCATAATTATCGTACCTGATTTTAAAAGATGGCTCAATTTTTGTGTATGCCAGGCATATTGCCTCAAATGTATCTCTAAATCGACAATCACTGCTCAGTTTTCGTTCAAAACTGCTTTCACTCAATGTTTGAATAGGTTGCATTGCAGGTCGCTCCGGAGTTTCTACAAGTTTTTTCACCGCAAAGGAATCGCACTGTGCCAAAAATGACCAGGCTACTTTTCGTGGTAACATACTTTTTCTTAAAAACATTAAAATTTGGTCTGTAGAGATCATTAGGAAGACAACAAAGAGAAAACCCGTGGAAAATATATTCAAAGCTAGTTTGTGTCAAACTTGGGTTGAGAAAAATGAATTGGATGACAGAAAAAACATTGCGAAACAAACTTTTTGCATCAAATATTATAATACTTGCTAAGCGAAAATGCACGGCAACTAACGAAAAACACGTCCAATTAACTCGGGACAACAGCGCAAACAGTAAAACAAGTTTGGAAGGCTAATACAATACACAAAAGAAAACAAACAAACATTTAATCTGTAGGCATTTGAATCTGGTTAATACACGGAGACTTCCAAGGTCTCTTGTGGTTTTGAAACAAAGCGTTGCTTTTTAGAAAATCAAAACGCAGATACTTTAACATGAAAATGAAATTTTTCTCAGTTTTTCAGAAAGTTCTCAGATATTGTTTACAGCTGCTGCTTCGTTCATCTCTTCTATAACTAAGCTACCAGTTTCGTTTGGAATATTCTCTTTGTTCTCATTACTTTTACGTTCACTAGAGCGAATCTCGTTGCCTCTATTGTTCAAGCTTGATTTCGCCAATTCGTACATTGGGAACCACTTTTCCTCAAACTTCAGCTTGAAGAGGTCTAAAATAAAAAAAGTGCACAATAAAGAAGGAATTAATATAATCTGTGGAAACTAATGTCTCGCAAGACAAAACTGTACAGCGACTATCAATCTCTAAGATCCATGCAGATAAATCTATAAAGCGCACCTTTCAGTAGCTCTTTCCTGGTAGGTGAGAAATCTGTCCGAGCCATCATTCCCTCTTTCTTCTTTAATTTAGGAGACAGCATGTGTGTCATGAGTTCTTCTTTCGTCCATAATACTTTGCAGGCATTGCGACCAATAAGTTGGGGGTTTGACCCTCCAACAGTTGCCAAGTCAGAGCCCTTACCTGGAACCTTTGTTATCATCAGTAGCGGTTCACCATTTTCGGGATAACTTTTTGGAGTAGGAAGTAAAACTCCCAACTTGGAAACCTCGGTTGTCTAAAACAATATTTGATCAAAGACGTAAAGCAAAACTTATAGATCTTTAACTTGAAAAAAGAAACGAACATAACCGACTAAACGTCGGAAGAATTGCTCTAGAACGACTTAAGGGAGCTCTAATCAATTGCAGCCTGCTTCAGTCTGGGTGAAGGGTGGGGAGTCTAAATGGGACTAAGAAGTTCAATAGTGGGCTTCAAATAACTACATTAGAGGTTAACATATACCACTAATAAAACTTATTGTAAAGACGACACCAGTTTCGGCGCAGTTTTCAATTAACTTTTAGTATTAAATTGCCGCCAATTGGGTTCAGCTGCTTGAAATCTTGATTGAGAGAGAGTTTTAGATCACGCGATCAAGGGCAATTAACTGATAAAGTATAGAAAATGGAGCCTTATTAAAAGCTAATTGAATAGGAATGGATTTCCTAATTGGACTGGTAATTGAACTTACTAATTGCTTCACTGAATTCGTGGACATCTGTATCTCGTGATAGTGTCTGTTGGAGAGTGATTTCAACTCAGGTCGGAGTTCAGTCATACAGTTAACTATTAGTGTTGCCGCCTCCATTATTCTGTCTGCAGCCATTTTGATCGCATCTGCTGCTTCGTAATCTACATATCGGGTTGCCGACGTGTCCATGTCACCGGGATTTATCGCTTTCACACGTTTCGCTTTTATGCTACAACCCGGTGTTGATGAGAGCTGTTTCTTAGACGCATTATTGTGTTTATTCTCAGCTACTGTTTGGGAACTCTAAATATGAGAGGACCTTTGCTCTTCCTCTTAGTCCTAGTAACATTAAATCCCTAAGTGAAATTTCAAAGCTCATTTACCTGGTTTGTATTAATGGCACTACAATTTGGTTCATCTTGACCAAAGCTCGCCTCCCTGATATCACTGAAAGCTTTTGAAACATCCTCAGGATTGAGGACTTCGATTGGCTCGTGTCCGGCATCTACGACCTCAGCGTCATTTTGGTTCGGCATTAACCCTGTATTTCTTAATTCCTGCGAGTCAGGCGGCATTTGCAACTTTCGCTTGGCTCGTTGGGAACTCCTGTTACCGGACATTAGAACCTGATCAATATCCTCATCAACAGTCAAATCAGGATCATAGCATGGAACTATTGGTACGAAAGACTTGTTGCCTTCGGCATCTTCAATTTGAACACACGCTTTGCCCAGCCACTTTTCACAAAAGTCCTCGTGTGCCAGCTGTAGAACTCTTACTGTCCAGATATAAGACTTCGTAACTGGATTTTATTTGTGCCATCGAATGTTGACAAAACTTTCAGGCTGTAAATAAACTACTTCCAATGACGGGCAAAACTTTGAATTTTGAGAAAATGATCTAAACGAAAATACGAAATGTCTGACTTGAACGTGCAAGGCAGACGAAGTTACCACGTGCAGGAACAACGCTACAAGTCTGGTCCTCGAAATAAACCAGCCAAAACAAATTTTTAAGCTGAGTTTTTGCGACCTCAATCAATTGTTGTTGAGTCTCGAAATTTGAATAACCCAGTCTACGTTTGCTGCGAGTTGGCCGCTGGCTTTCTTGGACTTAAAAAAATTTCTTGGACCTAAAAGAATTCTGCTTGAAACTTTATTCTGGGAGATTTCAAACGTCATTTCAGGGCCTGTAGCTTAGATTACTTTTTCTTTACGTGTGCAAACACATCCGATGAAGGTCGGATTTGAACCGCAGATGAGTCCAATTCAGTAGTTTCTACAGAGGAAAAAACCGCTCGGTTATCAGGGCCTTGTGGTGTTCACTCAAACAATCAATTTCCAGAAAATCAACAGTCCAGAATGAAGAAGTCTTTTTTGAGATAAGTAATTCACGTATGAGCAAAACAAGGATCACGCATAAGAACGAATAAACTCGTTCAACTAAGAGTGAAAAACGTCAAGGACGCAGTTCAATCAAAACAGCATGAACCAATGAAGAAATAATAATATGTACAAATAATAATAATGTATGTAAAAAACGGACAGATAGACATACCAGAAAATAGAAATTTCAACGAATGTGATTGGTCGTGAAATTTAAAACACTGTACTTTTATGCGTTCAATTAGCCTTAATTGTACATTGCTTAATGCTTGATTGTATTTTCTACCGCATCTGGCCATGCCTCAGCGGCCTGTGGGACTTGATACGAACCTATCACAACCGAACGTGAGACCAGTTTCCCCCAAAAAATTATAATTTTTATATTTCGGCTTATCGCAATTTCTGAGCATTTTTACGTTAAACCGCATATCCTATTCTAAAACATGGAGAACTTGTTGAGCAATCAGCCAATCAGAAAACAATCTGCCTGTTTTTTCAATTGTGGTTGGCCAGCAGTAAAATTTCTATTTTTTGGTACGTCTGACGTTTTCACTAGCGCCAGCCGCTATTTTAAATGCTACGCTATCTTTGTAAAGCTCTATTTCTCTAGGCACGCAGCCAATATTTTATCAATAATTTATGATAACCTACAGATAGCACGTGGTACGTTTCAATTACTATCATCCGATGGTGCAGTTGCAACAGCAACAGATCGAGCAGCTTGGTAACCTTCGTTTTGATCATTGTATTTATACGGCTCCTGCACAACAACAACTTTTCTTGGGGGTTGAGACATAGTGCTCTGATTCAAGTGCTCTGATGCAAGTGAGTACAAGATCTGAAAAGTTATTAAAACATTTATCCATTTGAACAACATAAATTTGGGAATATTGTTTTCTCAAACTTCCTCTTGATATTCAGTTATCCCACAGCTAATTCAATCCTCACACATCGCCTCCCATAGACGTCCATCGACCCCCTCCCCCTACACGTCCACCGACCCCCCAGCCCTTACATGTCCATCGCCCTCCCCCCCCCCCCCTTTACACCTCCATGGACCCCCCCCCCTCCCCCCACTCACACGTCCATCAACCCCCCACACCCTTACATGTCCATCGACCCCCCCCCCTTACACGTCCATGGACCCCCCCTTACACGTCCATCGACCCCCCCCTTACACATCCATCAACCCGCCCATCCCCCCCCCCCCCCACCTTACACGTCCATCAAGATTTCTTATTAATCTCTGCAACATTTTGTTCACGTTACTGAACCTACATAAACTTTATTCACGCCAGCCATCCTGCTGGACATTGATGTCGGGAGAAGAGTTTTGAGGTCGGAGACGGAGGTCGAAGGATCCGCAATCCAAGGAGCCGCAATTCAAGGAGCCGCAATTCAGAGGGCCGCATTTCAAATAAATTAGATGCATGCGATAAACTCAGATGAAACAAAACAGAAGAAACTAATTGAACTAGTTTGCAAAAAATTGATTGCAATTGATCAAGCAGCTAATTCAATTCAGGTGTACCTAATGCTAACATGATACTCCAAACAAGTACATCGAAACGAAACTAGCATCAAAGTGACAGTTCCCGCTCAGCCACCAATCCGCAGATTGCATCAACCAATACATCACATCAACACCATTGCATCAACACATCAACCAATATCATACAATTGTGTTAATTACATCAAGCGTTTTTATCTTAAAAATTAAAAAAGATAATCAAATCTCCAATTTTGCTAATTATCATCTGGTCCACTTGAATCGGGCATATAATTGAACAGATAGCAAACAAATGGCATGCGAGATGCCCAGAAAACACATGAAAATGGCAACGTATTTGCATTCAGGTCCCAGTGTCTGTATCTCGTCGCTTCGTCTGGTCTGGTGAGAATAAATCGGTACCGCCCCAGAATGAAAGTGAAATTCCAAAACAAGGTAACATACTGGCATATGCAGTAAACCAGAAAAACGAGTCCACATATTCCAATACTCCGAAGGCGTATACGACTTAAAAAAATTGAAAGCCCTAGATATATTCAAATTCATTGCACATTAGTGGTAGCTTATGGTGAAGTTGATTGATGATTATGCTTGATGGAGAGCAGCATTTAATTAACAACTACATAGTAACACAACTCAGTAACACACAGTTAGGGTGAACGAAGTAACAGTAAAATAACTCATAGTAACGCACAGTTAAAGTGAACAATGAATTGACGGTAAAATAACTCAGTAACACACAGTTAAGGTGAACAATGAAGTAGCAGTAACAATGAAGTAACAATGAAGTAACAATGAAAGAAACAATAAATACTAAAACAAGCAACAGACGAACTATAAACAACGAAGACTAATTTGAAAAACACGACGACGACTCCGACAATTCAATTACTCTGCTCCTCTTTGATCTCCTCAAGTTGCAACTGGATGAATCTGATACTTGTGTTTCTCTGTTAGGAAGTGATCGCATAATGTGGCGTTTGATGTTGAACGCATACAGGCTACTGAATTGACAAAATTTACACACTTCTGGCTCCACACTCTTCTCATGCACCCGCGCCACGTGGCGGTCAGTCATGTACTTGGCATTTGATTTGTAATCACAGTACTTGCAAACGAACACTTTCTTCTTCGACACTGAACCTCCTCTCGTACTACTCAATCCCCTCTTTCTGTTAACCTTTCCGACTGGCTTCACTGTTCTCATTAATAACTTACCATGGCACAAGTCAGTTTCAAAATCAATTATTCCCAGATATAATGCATCCTCCGTTATAATTATCGATTGCTTCAATTGAAATTCAAACACATTATCACCGATGGCCATGGTAAACAACAGAAAGGTAAACAAGAGAAGAAATGTAAACAAAAGAAAGGTAAACAAAGCAGATCTGAAATACACAACATATGAAGACCATTGAGTCTACTATTCAGACACTAGAAAAAGGTAAACGGAAACAGACTGATAAACACTTGGATTTACACCCCACGGGCGAAGCCCGATTCTTGCCTACTACTTCTACTACTACACCAAAACTTATTTTGATATTATTAATTCTGACTCGCACATCGACATCCGCTTCCGCCTCCGCCTCCCCTCCGCCTCCAACCTCCGCCTCCGCCTCCGACCGCCGCCAGAAGCACTACTACACCACAACTTTCTGACTCGCACATCGACATCCGCCTCCGCCTCCGACCTCCGCCTCCGACCTCCGCCTCCGACCTCCGCCTCCGACCTCCGCCTCCGACCTCCGGCTCCGACCACCGACCTCCGCCTCCGACCTCCGACCTCCGCCTCCGACCTCCGCCTCCGACCTCCGCCTCCGACTCCACTGCAATGTAAATGCACCAAAATATGGTATAGTTTGAGCTAGAATAGCTTTTGAGGGTATCGCCATATTAAAAGTTTCAAGCATGATGTCAGTTATTCGAAATTTTCAAAACTTGCTATGTTCTTTGTATGTACAGTCTGATGATGAGAGAAATAAGAAACATTCTGTGCAGTGTTGACCAAGAATGTAAATGAGACTGTGAAGAAGAAGGGCAGACTGGGATGTTGCTTAATCGACTCTGGCAGACTGGCAAAAGTATTTATACTGCAATTTGTCTGGTACAGTACTGGTTACCATTGAAAGTCGATGGTACAGCGCTGAAACTCACTGTGAGCAAGGTCCGGGCCTTTCCAACAAGGAAATTGCCATAATTCTACCATTTTTAACCTATTAAATATAAATAGCACATCAGTTTTTCTGACAAACTTATAAACTGATTTATAAATAAAGTCTTGTCCCGAAGGTTTGTTTTTGAGATATTCGTAAAAAAGTTTCACATGCAGGCTACTATTTGATAACTTCAAAAAAGCGAGTGGGAGAGTATGAGAGACTCAGGAGGTTTATTGTCCACTGCCCTTGACCTGACCCAATTTGTCTATTGACATGACCCCAAAAAATGACCCTCTTAGCGTTGGAACTCAGTTGGTCAAAATTTAAACACATCAATGCTTTCGTCACCAGTAGCACTTAAACGTTAAAATTACCGATCAGCCTGTATATTTAGCGCCTTTATAGTCATCGAACACTTAATTACCTACAATGAGAAGCCGTAAAATAACTTAATATTAGAAGTAACGATAGATATTCACCAATAAATTCTGAGTGACGAAAGCAGGTTCTCTGAAAACGGATGGAAGCTAGTCTATGCTTGTCATATGGCATGTTTTCCTGCACTATAAGAGCGGAGTTTAAATTTCTAAAGTGGCATGGCTCGGCTCAATTTTAAAATAAGATTGTACTGGATCGATCAATCCCATTTAATCTCCTCCTGTCTTGAATGACATAAATATAACCTTATTAAGCGGTGAAAAGTGGTGAATTTTCGTAAGTTCACTGCTTACTCTAGTGGTAAATTTACATAATTTCGACGAATTTTACCGCATTTAACCGAAAATTGTGTACAATTACGGAAACAAGTTTTCATCGGTTATCTTTCATATTTTTTCGATTTTTCCTCGACCCGGTATGCATCTTTTTTTATCAAACAAAGTCCTATAAGCTTTTATGGAATTTTAGCAAACATAATAGGATTCTAAACGGTTCTTGGTAAACATAAAACGATCAAAAAATTCAGCAGAAATAAAGAAATAGTCAAAACCGTTCTTTTGGCTTGAAAACCAAATATACAAATTTGACATCTCAAAATTTGTTTTAGTGCACGAAAAGAATAATGTTTGCATTGTTTTCTGTATAGAGAATTCAGATAATTCAGAAACTTTTGTCTCAGAAAAGCGGGAACTTTTTTTTTAAATATATATACAAAAAAAATAATTTTCTTTGTTTCTCATTAGATCATTCGGAAGCACATCAATGAGTCTCCAGAGTTTACAGTTTAGTCTTGTTCAAGAGATGTTGATTCGAATCCAGTACGTATCCCATTTGACAAGAATTGCGTTCTGCGAACTTATCAATGTGTTTGCTACTAATTGATATAAAAGCCTGTATGATTTTCTGGGTTGCTTTGCTTGCAGACTTTCGGAAAAAAACTGAAAAACATTCTTTTTTGCTTAATAGTCTGGTGGAGTTTTGCACTGTCATACATCAATTCAACTATTTTGGAGGATAGTTCTGGTGTTTCATTTCCATGCATTAAAAAAATTCTCACATCTGGAAAGTTGAGATTAATTAAATAAGAAATATTTTTTCTGGTGATAGGTTTGCATGAAAATTTTGATGCTGAGAAACCGCAAATTTTTAATTGGAAGTCTAAAAAATACTTAAAGACAAAAATTTAAATAATCAAAGAAACTTTAGCAAAAATATAGCTGTATAATAGTTTTTGTCCAAGAAAATATTAAACAGAGCGCGCGAATATTCAGTACGTACATTGTTTGAACATTGATAGAGAAGAACCTATTGAGAATTGAGCTCAAGATCAAAGATTGATCATAAGATCATAAGATTAAAAGAGATGAACAAATTCGAGAACGTAGGTAAAGCTGGTGTATTGTATAGCACAATAGGCTTGCTAATATCAGTGCTGGTTCTAATCCACTTCTTGTACGTTTTCACAGTAGTTATGCCCACTTGAACCTCGTAAACATCAAGTTGTTGGAATATCACTGTCAATATTTTAGATCACCTATTTACCATTTTGATCGATCTCCATTAAAAAAAAATTTTCATTAAAAATCTCCGCTAAAAATTGTGGCCCGAAAAGTAATAGTTCTGCAATTGAGAACCGACTCAACAGCGAATATGTTCGCCAAGACGTAGTAAGCTAGTAATTGTTGGTTAAATGAGCAGCAAGAAAGATTAAAATCGGTTTAATATTTCAGCACGCGATTCTCTCAATTTATCAATTTAGATGGTACTGGTTAAATTAAGCTTATGTTTGATTTTTAAAGTTTTTATCATTGCTCATAATCTCTTAAGTAATCAAGAAGAACTCCAGCGTTCAGCCGAGGGTTTTTGCCGGCTGCTTCCTATCCTTGCTAAATTCTGGTATGCCTGTTGGGCTAAAAACTGTTTGTTTTCAACTTAGTCTCGATTCAACCAACATACATTCTTATCGGCTGTAACAATTTCATTATTTCAGGGAATTGCAAAAAATTACACATCTGGTTATCTTTTTTCCTGTTGTTATTTTTTGAGTGGAACATTTGTCGAATGACGAGAAACCTTCAGTTTGTAATCTGGGAAAGTTGGGCTTAATTCGATAAATGAAATTAGATCAAATTGCTGGCTCATCGAACGTTGTATCTATCAAGCAAACCAAAAAAAGATTAAAGCGACTCAATTAATAATAATTAGTTCGTACATTTAGTTATAGATCTGGGTGGACTTCGTGAGTTGATATTATTTTTTACAGCCTGTTATACATGATAAGCAGAGACAAAAATATTGATTACCAAAATAATCACAAAAACTGAATTATCAAAGAAAATGTATGTAGCTGTATAACAGTTTTTGTCCACCAAGTAAACATAAAGTAAAGAGTCCCGTGTTGTGGTAAAAAAAAACAGTTATTCAATTAGAGAGGAGGTCCTTTCAGCTTTTCTTGTTTATTAACTCATTAAATCTAATTAAGTACAAACTTCATCTGATATAATATTTATAGCAGATTAATGAGCATACGAAGAACGCTATGCGCTTTTCACTGAATATAAATAAAATAGTTTTAATCTAGTGAAACTTTGTTTATTGTTTAAAGACGTGTCCGGTCAATGGACGGACATACAAGTTAGCCGACAAACCTTTTAGCCGACACTTGAGCAAATATAACTACTCGAAAACCACAGTTCACGATAATCACCCGCGCATTAAGCGGTAAAAGTAGCGTCCCTTTGTGATAAAACCAACAATAATAGGCTATTACTGCTAGCTAATTTGGCCATGCCTCAGCGGCGGCCCGTGGGATTTGATATGAATCTATCACAACCAAACGAATTTTTACGGCTGAACATAATTAAGGCGACGCTTCTAATAACACTATTTAAATTACACAGTTTCGAGTTCGGTCTTTTTCACGTCGTCGTGATGAAATCTGTCGGTCAATTGGCGTGTCTTCTAATAGGTGTGTCGGCTAACACCCAATCCCGTTTAAAGAATCTTAAACTCAATAAAACTGGTTGAGCAGATGTTGTACATGGAGCAAACTGATCAAAAATAATTTATTTGCATCTCATTTTGTTGAGACTATTTTTGCGATAATTTATTTAATTTGTCTTAATTGGTTGTGTACAACTACTTTGCTGCAGCAAAAACTCTCAAGACATGAGAGCAAACTTTTATCTTCGGGCAAGATGAGCAATATGAACAAAATTTGAGATTTTTCTAATCATCGGACTCTGTCTGTGGCGTACATACTTGTGATTGTCATGTGATCGACAAATTAAAAACGTCTGCGAAAATATATTTTCATTTTTCACTTCATTGTCTGTTAAAATCAGTCAAAGCTCTGAGCTTAAACTTGTGTTGAAATGTAAGTTGCTTAATCAGTTTTCATTTTGCATCCGTATCATTGATAAAAAATTTTGTCAGATAATTTGAAGCACGTTTTTCTTTCAATTTACTTTGTTAGTTACAAAAGCATCCAGCAATCTAAGAAAAAATTCTATTTCTTAACATTAGGAATTTTCAACACATTCACTGTCGCATCATCTCTCTTCAACCTCAATAAGAATTTTTCAACTAAAAGAAAATAGGAGAAAACAACCGATTTTCGCAAAGAAATTGGGGTAAGATTAAAACTACTAGAAGGTTAATCTTTTTTGAACAAGTTTCCTGTGTATTAGGGGAGAAAATCAACTAACACTATTTTTGTAAACAATTGAACACAATAGTTGCCGTATGATAATATGGTGGACAACCTTTGCAGTCTTAACAGTTCAAAAATAATTGTTCAACTAGTTTTTAATTTTTTTATTCAAGACGATTGATCAGGTTGTACTTGTGTAGCTCCAGAATAATAAAATTTACTAGCGGTTTGTTATTAAACGATCTCCTTGCCCGTTTTCTTTATAATCCAAAACAAAATGTTTTGATTTTCGTATTTATGAATTTTAATATTTAATGCAATGTGGACATAATTGAGATACATACATAATAAACACTAAATCGAAGCGCCAGAAGAAGACAAATTTTTTTGATTTGGAGGATTTTTGTGTGCAACTTTTATTCAATGGTTATTTGAACAGGTCAAAAAGACGGAATCTTGAAAAACTAACGATTGAGGAACGAGTAAAAAGCAGCGAGTGCTAAATAATTTTTAATCCTATAAAAAAGAACAAAACGACTTAGTTTTTAAATTCCAGAGTTTTAAACCGCAGAATTTGGTTAATTATTCTTGTGACTTCCTTATTTGATGCCAATTAGCTCCATCTAATTAGAAAAACGTCTGATTTTGCGCCTTTTCCTTAATAAGAACCGTTTCTAAAGTATGGATAGTCAAATGATGTTTAAACTAATATGATAATTCACTTTAAACAGAAGAATTTCAGGAGAATTTTAAGCCTTTTAAAAATTTATTTTTCACGAAATATTCAGTAATTTGTAAAATAGGAAAAATGTTGACAAAATCTACAAAATCTTAATACTTATGACCATTTTTAAAAGTAATGCAAGCGATCGAATTTGTAGGCCAAATTTCTTATCTCTAAAACTAATTTGTTTTTCAATGTTGTTGCTTTCACTTTTTAATTTCATCATTTGTCTAAAATAATTATTCTATTATTTAACTATTATGTAAATTTTGTATTATTTGCACCATTTTTTTTTATCAAACGATCAATTTTTAACTATTTTTCTTTTCTTCAGTTCCGTGTAAGCTTCAAATCAGATAGTGAAAAATCCTTTAACCTCGGTAAAAATATTCGCGGCTCGGGTATATGGTGCTATAATGGATAGAATCCTAAATTAAATAAAAAATAAAAATTTTATTCAACATTTCGGTTTATTTTATTCGTTTCAGATCCCAAAACAGTCAACTGTCAAAAATGCTTTACAAAATTGCACTTTTCGCTCTTGTGGTTGCGATTGTTCACGCCGACTACTACGGCAGAAGGACTGATAACAGACCATTCAGAAGATACGCTGGTGACTTTTTCGAACGACGGGGAGAACTGCCCGGGCCGATTGAGTTCGGGGAGCGAGCTGTGGAATGTGTAGGTCACGATGAATGTAACGGCCACCACTATTGCTACAATGGCAACTGCGTTTAGGGGAATCCTCAACGGAGATTCGAAGAACTGATGCCATTGATGCGCACCTTAGAACTGAATGTACATAAATCTTACGCATTTATAGTTTAGCTCGTATTTTATAATACCAAACTGAAATTAAATTATCCTGTTCATTGCTAAATTCAATTTTTCTACAGTGCTTTTTATATACTTTTTATGTTTTAAATTTGAGATCAACATTTCAAGCGGGTGAAAGGAGGTAGAACAATTGCTAATGTTTGTTAAGTTTTTTTCGAGATGTAGAAAATGTGGATTTTAAGCGAAATGGTGCAGCACGGAAGCTAAAACGGAGTTCGCTCCAAAAAATTTATTTACTTTCACTATGCTTCCCATTTACCCTGGAAGAATTCAATTTTCTTTTGAATTGGGCTATTTTATTCGTCTGAAAACCAAATTGAAGAGTACACCATCAGTGATAAAAATTATTAAAACTAAATTACTCCACAAGCTTCAACCCTAAAGAATATTCAACAATTTTGAAAGCTCTAATTATATTCACAAAAACAACTTTTAAAACTCGCCAAACGACTTCTAGAACTCACTGAGAGGCGGATGCTAAATTACAAGATGCAAAATTTTGCAGTGGTCAGTGGAAACATGGCTTAGGGCCATTTTTGCTAGAAAAAATTACGATAAATTTAGCACTCAATCTTGACAGTATGTTACTTTTACTTCCATAAATTTGTAATATCAAACAGTCTCTCAATCCTTATTATATCCCATTATTCACCGGAGATTTAGTTTTGAAGATGGAAAATTGTCTGATTGTCTGTCCTGGTTTTGATCGCAGTCAAAAACGAAGTTGTTTGTTGCGCTCAAAAAACAAAAACAAAAACAAAAACTAGCAAAAGACAAATTTGGTCGGTCAGATGAAATTATTGAGTGTTAATTGTCTTCCCATGAAAGCCAATCCTCATTTTGACGCATCCAAAAAAAAATTTGAAAAGCTTGTGATCTTCGGCATATCGATGCAAGAAGTTTTCTGATAAAATGCTACTAATTCGCCAACATGTTCCTTTTCACTAACAATTTGAGCCATTTATAAATTTTGTAGTGGATTTTGGAAAAAAAATAATTCAGTAAAGAAGAAAAGCCGTCAAAAATTCAAATAGTTTAATGGAAATAAATAGTCAGTGTACTTATAAACTACGTTCATTATGAAGTTCATCGAGAAAAAGACTGATTTTACGCCAACATGTTCCTTTTCACTAACAATTTGAGCCATTTATAAATTTTGTAGTGGATTTTGGAAAAAAATAATTCAGTAAAGAAGAAAAGCCGTCAAAAATTCAAATAGTTTAATGGAAATAAATAGTCAGTGTACTTATAAACTACGTTCATTATGAAGTTCATCGAGAAAAAGACTGATTTTACGAAAGAGCATATATGTATTTAAAGAGATCAACGTAAAGTAAAACATAAACAACCTCTGATCAGAACACCCCAGATAAACGAGACGACTGATTGAATCTGATAGCCCAAAAAACCTCTGACCAGACGCTCAAGCGCTACAAAATTTTTATGAGCCAGAAGCCTTCTCTGATCAGGCTCTTCCAGTCGAAACTGACCTCTGATCAGACAAGTTTTAGACGGTTGTCCGCATTATCAGGCTTTTGAAACTACCGCTGATCAGACTTTCGTGTCCTTGATATTGTCTGTGATCAGAACAATAAGTAACTTTTATTAAAGCACATTTTTGAAATACATTTTTTTCTCAAGATGCGTTTATGGTTGGTCGATAAACTATGTTTAAAATTTACAATCGATGCGGGCATTAAACTGTTTTGAAATGTTTTTATTATTGGTAGAATACAAGAAGTATTAAATCGGCTTGCGGCTTTTTGCAAGTCATCGCTTTTGTATAGTAAAAAAGTCTATCGTATCCTTGAGAAAACAGTCCTGGTCCCGCGCATCTCAGGGCGGATTGTCAATTGAAATCGAATCATTGATCAGATATGTTTCTTGATGTCCCGTGTTGACCTTTCTTGTCAACCATATCAAAGAGCCATATATGGTTCCATACACACTATACAAAATTTTCGTTGCATGATCTTACCATGGTTGCCAAGTATAATTTTGGTTTCGCGTTTCAGCAATTCCATGGAGATGTTGGTATTCACGGGTTGATATTTCACAAAAAACAACGTCTGAATGAATTCCGATTGACGACAATTGAGTTTTTCGCTGATGAGAAGGCATATTTTTAGTTAAAAAATTTTAATAGCTAAAAAAATCTGATCCTGTTTTTTTATATATTGATCTATCTAAGATTCCAATTTTTTGTGATTCTTAGAATTATATATTGCTCTTTAATTGATTTAATTATTGAAAAATTAAGAAAAAAATTCTGGGCAACCATATCCAAGACCACAGAGTTTTATGGTTTCTGTAAGAACCATGAAGGTGAATGGTTTTGCATATGGTTGCCAAGAAACCATAAACAACAAGTTTTCTGCAATACGTCCTCAAACACTTTTTTAGAGATGAAACCTTATCTGAGATTTGCTCAAAATTGGCTTTTGAACGATTTAAATTTGACCGTATATGGTCATCCATGGCACCATGAACGTTTATGGTCATATATATGGTTGCCAAGAAACCGTGAACTTGAATTTTTTTCAAAGTTTCAACACAAATACTTTTTACCTCCAAAATACGTCAGAAGCACTTATTTCACGCTTTTTCAGGTTAAGTTTGAAATTTTGTATGGTCAGGTATATGGTTGCCAGGTTTTCTTGGTCACCATATTTGGCTTGGATATGGTTGCCAGGATATATTTATGGTGGTCAACCAGGGGGTCTCATCAGAGTTTGAATAGCAAGAATGAAGGGTGAGATTTCAGGTGAACGCTTGTTACTTTCCTAATTCTGCGCACCAATCAGCTCCCCAACTGTTCTAAATGCAAACTTTGTAATTTTTGTAGGTATTTGGCTAATAACGTTATCAATGTTCAGATTTATTTTCAAGTAACAGGACAAAAAGAGTTATCAAATCCTGGTGGAAATTTTCAAAAACGTAAGATCTAAGATTTAAACGTTGAATGTTTTAAGGGCAACAAGGTACTAAGCTAAAGCGCAGTTGCTCATTGATTGTGTATTTCGTTGTTGTTTTTGATTGCTGAAAATAGTTTTGTTTTTATTGCCTTCCTTTAAATCCCCCCGCTTTTTGACCGTGGAACAAATCACATTGAGATCAAGCTCATCTCCAATCAGATGAGCCTGAGTAAATTTTCAACCTGGCAACTTTTTCTGCAGTTCCCCTCTACTTTTTCAAAAGTTCCTCTAAGTTTCCTTCGATATTTTTAAGTATGTATTAAACAAGAGTTTAGCATCCTCAATTGAATAGTGTGTGATAACTGTTTTTCATCCATAATTCAGTATACAAAACCTGGAGAGGGTAAATAAATAAATAAGTGTACAGCGCCCTTTCTTGGGAATTCCTGCAACACTAAAGTAGATTTATTAACATACTTACAACACTAATACATGGCAGAATCAGAATAAAAATGGAATGCAGGTTTGACTGACGATTTTAACAAAAAGAATCACCAAAAATTTTTGCTTCGGCTGTAGCAGTTTCTTTTTAAAATTAAAATGCAAAAAATATAGTGTCTAATATAGTGTCCATATTGGTATATAGTGTCTATATAGACACTATAGTGTCATATAGTGTCTTATATAATATAGTGACATGACCAGCTTATAAAACAGTATAAATAATGTCTGTAGCCAGTCCTGGATTTACTCTGGTTCAGTACAAAAATGTACTAGGTGTTCAGTCCGGATAAACTGATCTGAAAAAGTATACCTCCGCAGGTACGTCAAGGCTTTCAAAAAGCCAAAAAAGTTCAAATAGGTTCTAATAGCATTAAGAGCTATGGTGAAATTCACATTTTAAAGCCGTAAGTTTTAGATATTGAGGTCATATTTTCTGAATAAAAGACGAGAAAAGGAGTGGTTTTACAAAAGAGCATATATGCAGATTAAGAGTTCAAAGTACCAATTATATAAAACATTGACAACAAACTTGACCTTTAAGATAACCAAAAGAAGAATTATGCATATCTATGTTTGTATTTGTACTAAGAGTTTTGCTTCTGCAAGTTAAATTAACTACAATTGACGAATTTATTACTAGATTTGATTAGTTAACCTGGATCCATCGTTTTCAGTGACGTTTTGCTATTAAGATGTCTCGCAACCCCGAATTATGCGGCTATGTCAGATTTTACATGCACAAAAACATGCACAAAAATGATTTAAAAAATTCTTAAAAAACTTTGACCCGGATTGGCCTTTTCCGGTAATCTTACAAAATACATACGATTGGATAGAGATCATAACGTATTTCCTACTACGATCCTTGTACAATTATACCGTGATATAATAGATTTATTATCGAAGACCTTGTTTGATTACCGGGGAAGTTTTACGATGGGCAAATTGAGGCTAAGTACGATCAAAAACTGGATAATAGGTACGATCGTATTAGGTACTATCTTCTGTAGAATGATTGTTTTGATACCAATTTTGGATCAAATTGATTCCTTACGAGCCAGCGCCCTTACCAAATAAATTGGAACATTTGGTGTATTCAACTGCTTGAAATCAACACAAAGTATCTTAAGACGCGTAATTTGTGCCTCACAGTTTGGATAGGGTGACATCTTGAGAACGGTTAGTCAAATTGGTTAATACCATTAAACACAAGATATCAATTAATTAATTATTGATAAAGTTTAAAATTGGGAATATATTAATTTTAAACAGTACAATTATCAGTATTTCTAAAATGGGAATTATGAACTGTTGGTATTCAATTTTTATGCGGTTACAAAAAGAACAACAAATAGACAACAAACAAAAGATCAGTTAAATTTTGCCAGAAAAAGCTTGCAAAACGTAAAGCCATACTTTAACCCTCAAAAATTTCGATTGCACCTTTTTCTAACACCGATTATGTATTATCTGACGTGTCATTAATGAAACCAGGTAGCAAGTTGACAAAAAAGGCGAAATTAAGTAATACTTGTTTTTTTTCGAAAAAAAAAATATTTCCAAAGACATGAAAGCCATTAATTGCAAAATGAAATAAATAAAAAGGTTCGTTTATTTTTCCTTATGCTTAAGACCTGCAATTAACCTGAATTTATCTTACGTCTACAAAGTAACGTAAAATATGACAAAATCAAAAATTAGTTTACTTTTTTTGGGAAGAACCTGTGTCGAAGCCAGTAACGCCAGCAAAGTATCGAATTCCTTAAAAACATTAGATTTTGCGACATCAATCACTTTGAAACCCATTTTTGACAACAATTTTGTCATATTTGGCCTGTAATTAACGAGACAAGGTAACAAGAAAGCAATAAGGAGCAAAAGTGCGAAGTTAAAAAGTTTTTTTTTATTTTGGAAAACAATTGTTTAAAAAGGCTTGAAAGCCGTCAGATATCTACTTATATCAGAATACCGGCCCATTCATATCTATTCTTCCTTGATAAACCAATGAAGCCGGGTCATTGTACAGGAAATTTCATATGAATAAAAAGACAAAGTGAAAACGACAGTCAAACACAAAATTAGGTTCAATTAAATTCTTCGAGAAAGAATTGTCGAAGACATTCAAAACAAAGTTAATAGGTCTAAGTTAATTCAAAGCAAAGAATTCTGATATTATGAATTATGCGTTATTCTGAACGCCCATAATGTGATATATGAACTGTCAATAACGTGATAATGTCACAAAACTAGAAAATGTAAAAAATGGGCAAATAACTGAAAATAAAAAAGTGTAAAATTTACTGGTATCAAAGCCAAAAAACCATAACCTAAGGTGTAAAACCGCAAAAACGATTAATTTTTATTTCAGCAGAAAGAAAGATTATTTCATTGTTGACACTAAGCTAAAAATTGATCAAATTAAGAGAAAAATGGAGGCAAAATTCAATACGCCTTTATTTATTTAATAATCAAATGTTTTTTAGAGTCAAAACGACCATAAGCTTTCGGGTAGAAAAAAAAATACAATGATTTTCAGCTTATAAGGAAGCGAATTGGACCTATCACTAGTGAGCTTTGAGTTGAAATGTTCTGTAATTTAATTAATAAATAAAAAATCAAACTTCTTTTATAAAAAACACCGACTGATTGTAATCCGAATTATTTTTGGATTGTAACGGTCCATTATTGGTCCTATTCTAGCTCTGCTAATGCTGTTTGTCCATTAAGATCACTTAATTTTTCGAAAGATAAATGCTGCGTTTTTGGCAGTCAACGAATTAAGATGGCGAAAAACGGCAAAATTTTACCTATTGTCCACTCGGATTGCTGAAAAAGTCTGAATTTTGAAATTTTCAGCCAAAATTTTGGACAAAAAAAATTTAAATAGCCGACAATATTTTTTGTCGTAAAAAAATCAACAACACTTTCTTAAAAAAATTAACAAATTTTTAGCAAAATTCGCAAAATTTCACTCAACAATTCCGGAAAATATGAATAAATTCAACGGAATTCACTCTATTTTCTCAAAAGTTTAAGCATCCATAACTACCTGTAAAAAACTAAAATTAAAAAAACATTCTATATTCTGTATTCTACGCTGCAAAGGCTTTCTAATGATACCACTCACAACTCTCAACGATCAATATATCGATCGGCAAAATTGTCTGAACAAAAAAAACCCTTTTGAGTATATAGTTCTTCACCCCTTAAGAGGGGTCAGAACTAATATTTCCAATTTTTACAATTGACATATGCCTGTCGGAAACATTATTTCAACTTTGCTGCTTTAGTATTTTTTTCTCATGAACTCTTTTTTCGAAGGTTTATCAGCATTAACTATATTACATAATAAGTGTCTGACTGGATTTTTTAACAAGCGTCTATGTAAGATTTTTTCGGTTATAAGTTACAGAAGTAAACCTACTTATATAAAAAAAAGCCCGTGACTAAAAACCAAATGACCAGATAGAATATATTAATATGGTCATTCCAATTTTACATTGCATTCTTACAATCAAATACAATGAGGCAAAAATAGCTTCAAAAGCGATTGAATTTGCTCAAATTTTGGTACCAATAGACGCTCATAGTATATCATTACTGCATATACTTCAAAAATTTCTTTAAAAAGTTGTGGCTAATGCTGTTTGTAATGCTTTTAATACAACGAGGCGTGAGGTGATTATAGTTCCATTACCTGAGGGCGGGATAGTTATTTCGATTATGGTCCCCGAAAGTGCAACCCACTTCATATACCTCGAAAGCTTTTTTTTTCTACCAGCCTTCAAATTATTCTCCCTACCCTTCCATCTTTTAAATTGTTAACACGGCAATGCCAAATTTAGGCCGGATGGGGTAGCGAAACATTTCGGAATAGGGTGACAACTTGAGAACTGTTAGTCAAATTGGTTTATATCATTAAACACATGATAAATATTATTTATATATTGATAAAATTTAAAATAGGGAATATATTATTCTTTTAAAAAGGTTACAATTACCAGTGTTTCTAAAATGAGAATTATGAACTGTCGGTATTAAAATTTTTTTGCGGTTGCAAAAAGAACAACAAATAGACAACAAACAAAAGGTCAGTTAAACTTGAACGTGAAGCCATACTTTAACCCTCAAAGATTCCGATTGCACCTTTTTCGAATACCAATTATGTATTATCTGACGTGTCATTAATGAAACCAGGTAACAAGTTGAAAAAAAAGCGAAAATACGTAATACTCGTTTTTTTTTCGAAAAAAATTATTTCCAAAGACATGAAAGCCATTAATTGCAAAATGAAATAAAAAAAGTTCGTTTAATCTTACAAAAGAAGACCTGCTTAAGATCTGCTATTATCCAGTATTTATCTTACGTCTACAAAGTAACGTAAAATATAACAAAAAAAATCAAAAATTAGTTTACTTTTTTTGGGAAGAACCTGTGTCGAAGCCAGTAAAGCCAGCAAAGTATCGAATTCCTTAAAAACATTAGATTTTGCGACACCAATCACTTTGACACTTTTTTTGACAAAATTATTGTCATATTTGGCCTGTAATTAACGAGACTAGGTAACAAGAAAGCAATAAAGAGCAAAAGTGCGAAGTTAAAAATTTTTTTTATTTTGGAAAACAATTATTTAAAAAGGCTTGAAAGCCGTCAGATATCTACTTATATCAGAATATAGTCCCATTCATATCTATTCTTCCTTGATAAACCAATGCAGCCGGGTCATTGTACAGAAAACTTCATATGAATAAAAAGACAAAGTAAAAACGACAGTCAAACACAAAGTTAGGTTCAATTAAATTTTTCGAGAATGAATTCTCGAAGCCATTCAAAACAAAGTTTATAGGTCTAAGAATTCTAATATTATGAATTATGCGTTATTCTGAACGCCAATAATGTGATATATGAACTTTCAATAACGTGATAATGTCACAAAACGAGAAAACGTAAAAAATGGGCAAATAACTGAAAATGAAAAAGTGTAAAATTTAGTTGTATCAAAGCCAAAAAAACCACAAACTAAGGTGTAAAACCGCAATAACGACTATTTTGATTTCAGCAGAAAGATGAAGGATTATTTCATTGTTGACACTAAGCTAAAAATTGATCAAATTCAGAGAAAAATGGAGGCAAAATTCAATACGCCCTTATTTATTTAAAAATCAAATGTTCTTTAGAGTCAAAACGACCAAAAGCATTCGGGTAGCAAACTAAATAGAATGATTTTCAGCTTATAAGGAAGCGAATTGGACCTATCACTAGTGAGCTTTGAGTTGAAATGTTCTGTAATTTAATTAATATATAAAAAATCAAACTTCTTTTATAAAAAACACCGACTGATTGTAATCCGAATTATTTTTGGATTGTAACGGTCCTATATTGGTCCTATTCTAGCTCTGCTAATGCTGTTTGTCGATAAAGGTCACTTAATTTTTCGAAAGATAAATGCTGCGTTTTTGGTAGTCAACGAATTAAGATGGCGAAAAACGGCAAAATTTTACCTATTGTCCACTCGGATTGCTGAAAAAGTCTGAATTTTGAAATTTTCAGCCAAAATTTTGGACAAAAAAAATTTAAATAGCCGACAATATTTTTTGTCGTAAAAAAATCAACAACACTTTCTTAAAAAAATTAACAAATTTTTAGCAAAATTCGCAAAATTTCACTCAACAATTCCAGAAAATATGAATAAATCTAACGGATTTCACTCTATCTTCTCAAAAGTTTAAACTTCGATAACTACCGTTAAAAAATTCAAATTAAAAAAAATTCTATATTTTATATTCTACGCAGGAGAAGCTTTCTAATGACACCACTCACAACCCTCTACGATGAATATATCGATCGGCCAAAACTGTCTGAACAAAAAAAAACACATTTGATTATATAGTTCCTCCCCCCTCAAGAGGGGTGTAAAGGAACCAAGTTCCATTATATTTTATCTTCACCCACATCCTCATATTCCTCCCCCCACCTACGCTTTCGTCCTCCAAAACCTTTCCATTTCCGGATTTCCATTCCCCCAACCTATTTTCATTGAAGCTTTTTACATGTTGATTTTATTGAAGAAGTCAAAAGTGGTTGACGTTCACTTTCGATATTAGTTAAAGTACGGGAGTTCCCATTTTTATCTATAACTGATAGGCCAATGGCGCGAATTATGATATATATTAGAGCATGATTTGCAACCATGGTTGCGACTTTCAGAAATACAAAAATTAATGAAAAGTTTTCTTGGTTTGCAAGTCTTAGGCCGAAGAGAATAAACATTTCTGGCGTATCCTAGGGTCAAAAGGGCCTTTGAAACTTGCTCGACTCAGACTCGGGAATTTTTGATCTTATAGGTGGGAACTTAGACATTTGACACTTAGGGCATTTTATGCTCTGGTTTTGATAACTTCACATATTTTTAATCAAAAACATCAATCGCTAAAGATCCAACTGATTTTAATCTGGCCATAGAAGTGAAGACTGAGATGAGAGTTCTCCTGAGAAAGATGCTTGCGTGAGATGCCTAGTCACGACAGATTGGCGAGCCTTGCTTGCAGATTTGAATGTCTCATTTCAAATGCTGGATTTTAATAGGCGTCTAGGTATCATTGGATCATTATAGTATCTTTCAATTCCGCATTAATTTTTAAATTAAAAGGAGGAGGTCCTCATCTAGGTGAAAGTTAAAGCATCACTTAGGATTAGTTGCAAGGCCTGGTATGCCCTTGCTACATTAAGGTTTACTGGAACGTGAAGTTATCCCCCACCAGAGTCAGTAGACACACACATTAGTCAAATTTAGACAACACAGGTTAGGGTTCTTTCTATCGCGCTCGAAAAACAAATAGGCAACCGGACAAAAATTACATTTGTCTACGTTTGTAAAAATTTCACTGATTAGTGGAAAGGTTTAACTCGATACAAAATCTTATTAACGAAGCGTCGCAAAATTTCACTGATTAGTGATTGCGACATGCAAAATTATAGCAAACAAACATTAAGCAAAAAGCACTAGCTAAGCACACTAAGCAACAGACTCATTTAAATAATAGGCTTAACATAACAAAAGATAGAATAGGGCTGTTACAAGAAAACATAGTGCACTAACTTTGCAGTATAAACTTTCTAAATTAAGAAAAGTCTTCAAACACAATCAACATGCCAAACTAGTCCAAAGCATCATCACCAGCAAAGAACAGCCTAAAGCAACAACTTCAGTTGAAAGTGATAGAATGCAACGCAGTAAAAGACCTCTTCGAAGAACAAAGCAATTGTAACAAAGGTCTAAACTTACTACGTGAAACTTTGGAACTCTTGGGGTCTCGAAAAAAGCAGTTAGACAGAAGTTGCAATGAACTCATGAAGCTACAGCTGACAAGTGAAGAGTTGACAACACTTGCTAATGAATCTGCCGAAGGAAACATAACCATGCTGAAATGCAAACAGAGAGCAAAAGCAAACAGATTGGATGCAAGTGATATTGAATCTGCTTTTAACACATCAGCAGCGCCTTCCCCTAATCTATTGAGAAAACAGTATCCTTTACGCAATAGAGCAATGAAACATCATTCCTCAAGCTGCAACAATCAGGAAAGTAACAACGCTGACTCGTTCGACTCAGAAGACCCTGATAATTCTCAACCCGTTCTGAACATTGAAGAGAAAAGAAGGAACCGGGAATTTCTCACAGGGGCACTGAGAAGAGATGAACGATCGAGAGAAGAGAACAATGTTCAAGGACAGAGCCGACATGAGAGTGCGGATAGCAGAGCAGGGCATTTGCAACAACCATGTTCTTTTCACAAAAATAGCCAAGCTGCTCCACCCATGAGCCATAGGTACACACCGCAAATCAATCAACTACCCTTGAACAACTTCGGCGGAACTGATGGACACAATAACAACGGCTATTACAACAACCTATACAATGGCCTTCCGAGTTTCCCACCAGACTGGAAACAACACCAAGCACTGATGATACAGAACACATCGAAATTGATTAAGATATCAATTGACAATTTCACAAAAAATGATACTCTGAAATGGCATCAGTTGTTCAGTTTCTTCAAAGCAACCAATCACAACAACAGTGGCCTCTCAGACGCCCAAAAAATGACATACCTCCAAAACTCTGTAACACATAAAGCAAGAGACTCCATATGTGGACACTCCTACAATGGGGATTACTACCATGAAGCCATCACTGAACTGACCAGAAAAATTGGCAAACCACAGCATATTGTTGCTGCATGCCTGGAACAATTGGAGAAGTGTCCAAAACCCAGACAGGACGAACCAACACTTTTGTGAGCTTTTCATCTTTCTTGAGGAGACTGGTACAAACATTCAGGCTTCACAACTTTGAAGCTGATCTCAAGTCTTCAGCCGTCTTGAAATTGGCCAGAGACAAACTGAACGCTACCAGGACAATCAGATGGAATCAACACACAAGAAGCCAACCCTTGCTGCAACCTAACCTCACCCACTTTGCTGACTGGATTGACTCCTACTCAGAGGCGTGCGAGGATATCTCCCCACAACGCAACCAGAGAACCAAAGAACAATTCTTCTAGAAGGGGGCTACCAGATGTGTCATGTTAACTCTGCTCACAACCACACAACATTGGTCGATGACCCGAATGCTTGCAAAAGTCAGTGTATGGCCAACAGGGTTCTGTGAGGAGGTTCAATCTCTGCCCTAATTGTCTAAGAGCTCATGAAAAGGGTCTCTGCCAATCGAAAACAAGGTGCTTTGTGGACAGATGCAATGGATTCCATCACTGAACACTCCATAGGACAGATGCTAGGCATCAGCAACAAAATGCACAACCAACTGTGAACCGGAATCAGATCTCAATGAAAAAACAATGTTTTCAGAAAAAACAAACTAAAACCAGTCAAGCTATGGGCGTAACTTTAAAAATGAAAACCAAAGGCAGCAGACGAGTTCAAACTACAACCAACAGAGTGGAAACCAGAAGAGACAGAGTGGATCTAACAGCAGCACTTCACACAGGGACAAAAATGGTTTTCACCCTCAGCCGATGAACGAGGAACAACAACAACAGACAGCAGAGTAACAATCAGCGCACTGTAGCCCAACAGAAGGCAACTACTCCGCAACAAAACTACACTTGCAGCAACCAAAAAGAAACTTCATGGATCAGACCGCAGATACAATTGCAGGCGATACCAGTAACATTTTTCAACAGAGATCTTTGTTTTGAAACCTACGCTTTGTTGGACAGTGGCGGTGACAACACTCAAATAACACAGAACGTTGCTGATGCACTACAAGTTCAACAACCGAAAGACATAACCCTACCACTAGCTTCCCTTCACGGTGAACATTAAGTTAAAACAGCAGATGTTATGATCGGCATAGGACCTTTGTGCAGCAGTTGTCCTGTGATCAGATTCCCTGTGTACGCAACATCAATGGAGGAGTTTTGAATGCCAAGAGTTCAACTTGAAATGTTGAATGAGATCTGAAGAGACCATTATCACCTCGGAATCAGAACATAAGATTTCCAACAATCAGAGACAACCGGATTGGAATTCTGATTGGAGCAGATGCATTCACAGCAACGGTTCCCAGACAGTTCACAACATGACCCACTGGCAACACATACAGGGTCAACAATCTGCTTGGCTGGACACTGACAAGACCCATTCCTCAGAGGTGCACAGAGAAGAGGGTCGGACCGTCAAACAGCACAAGCATAACACTTTTCAATAATTTCAGGAGACGACAAGAAGATCCAGATGAAGATCTTCTCCAACTCTTTTGGACAAATGAAGGAGTGAACTTCAATCAGTGTTCTTCAAAAGGACAGTCTTCAGATGAGAAAGAAGCTCTGTCAATCCTCAATGATACCATAAAACACATTGGTGATAGATACCAGATTGGACTTCCATGGAAGAAAGACATCGCACTCCCTAACAACTACTTCATGGCCAAAATTCAGTGGCACGCTCTGCAGCAGAGACTGGAGAGGGACACAAATTTGAGAGAACGCTACGAGGAAACCATCAAAAAAGAGTTGGATAAAAACTACATCACAACTGCAGACCCCAGTTGCAGACACTCTGTCTGGTACCTTCCCCATCACCCTGTGATCAACATACGGATACCAGACAAAATCCACAAAGTCACAAATGCTGCTCCCAAAAATAAGGGTACCCCACTCAATGATGCATTGCTGACAGGGCCGGATCTACTCTGCAACCTGCATGACCTTCTTCTCCGCTTCTGACAGTATTCAGTGGCAATCACCGCTGACATCCAGGAAATGTTCATGCAGAGTGGCATTCAACCACAAGACCAGGACTATCTCCGTTTTCTGTGTACAGAGAACGACAATGAAGAGATCGTCAAAAAATCGACTCTTTTTTGGGGCCACAAGCTCACCTTCTTTTGCGATTTTTGATCTGCAGAAGTGTGCAAGGGACAACAAACGAGAGCATCCAGAGGCGCGCACATCAATCATGCAGCAGTTCTACGTGGATGATTTCATGCAGACCTAGCCTTATGAAGGGGAGGCCCGCAGAAGTGCAGAGGAGATCAAAACTAATTTACAAACAAGAGGATTCAATCTGACGAAATTCCTGAGTAAAAAACCAGCCGCAGTAGAAAACCTACTGGAAGAAGACAATATAGAAATGAAAGTCCAAAGAATCCTTGGTCAGACGTAGGACCCTAAGACTGACAAGTTGATGTTTTCAAAACCAAAGCTTCTTTACACAGGACAACAGATGACTCAAATAAAGATTCTTTCAATGGCCGCTTCTCTGTGGGATCCAGTTGAACCGATTTGAACTTTTGCCATCAGAATTAGATGAATTCTCCAAAGAATCATTAAAGAGGGAAGAAACTGGGATCAACTTGTGTCAGAATGCTACCAGCAGGAACTACTGGAGTGTATGAATGAACTCAACAGCATGACTTCAATCCAAATTCCTAGATGCTTGATTCCCAACACCAATGGAACCCATCAAGTTCACACGTTCACTGATGCCTCAAGGAGTGCAATTGCTGCCATAGTTTATGTGAGGACAACCAACGCCGATGGATCTTGCTCATCATAATATGTGCTCAGCAAAACAAAGGTGGCACCGATCAAGCAGCTGAGAATTCCAAAACTGGAATTGGAAGCAGCAACACTTGGAGCACAGCTAGCTGGGTTCTGTGAGAGCAAGATGACAACAAACATAACTTCAAAACACTTTTGGACAGATAGCACCACTACACTTGAATGTATTCAATCCAAGCAGAGACAGAAAATGTATATTGACGACAGATTGACCAAAATTCACGAGAATTCCAACCCCGAGAATTGGAGACACATCACTGGAAAGATGAATCCAGTTGACCACGGCACACGAAGCCTCAACCCGTCAGATATACCAAAGCTGTGGCTTCAACCACCGGACCTTCTGAGCACACCTCGAGACTCCTGGAATTTTGCCGAAGGCAGTGATCCCCACATTTGCGCTACACAAGCGACACAAATTCAGACGCCGGTCATTGAGGTTGAAAAATTGCCTGGAGGTGTTCCAGGCAATAAGACGCTTCAAGGCAAAACTCCAAACTAGAAGACAAAGCGAATCACCTGGGATCTCCAAAACTGACAATTTTGCATCAGATGACAACGGGGCAAGAAACTACATCATCAAAACGTCCCAAAATGAATTTTTCTCAGGAAAAATTTCTTCACTGTTAAAGGGAAGCAATCTCGAGAAAGGATACAAGCTGATGCCCTTCACTCCCACTACAGAGACATCGGACTCTTGAGGGTAGGAGAAATACTCAACAAGTCAGCTCTAACCTACAGTGCGAAACAATCCCTCGTTCTGCATAGCAGGAGCAGAATTGCAAGGCTGTTGATTGAAAAAGCGCATCATGACTGTGGCCATCAGGGCGTGGAACAGGTGAAGGTTCACCTGCAACAGCCTTTCCTAATGATTGGATTGAGAAAAGTGCTGCAAAGTCTGGGGAAATACTGTTTCATTTGCTGACGATGGAGGGCAGACAATGTGAGACCGAAGATGGCTGATCTGCCTGAATTCAGATTTCCAGATGTGAACAAGCAGTACCCCTTCGTCAACATAGGAATGGACATGTTTGGACCTTTCTACATTGAGGACAAGAGAGAAGGCACCCAGTCGCACTACGTCTGCTTGCTCACATGGCTGGTCACCAGAGCTGTCCACCTAGAGGTGTGCCATGACCTCTCAACCGATTGTCTTCCCATGACCATCCGCAGATTTGTATCACCACCTGGACACTCTGACCTCATTGTGAGTGATAATGGCAAAAACTTCATTGGAGCTAACAAAGCAATGAAGTTAAAGTTCAAGAGAACCTACAAGCCAGACAACGAGTACATCAGACTGCAACTGGCTCAACAGAACATTCAGTGGTCTTTCAACCCTCCATTGGCAGCACATTTCGGAGGAGTCTGGGAGAGGCTGATACAGACCGCGAAGAGGAGTCTACTATTAGTGTTGGGCAGTCGGAAACTAACACTCAGTTTTCCAGACAGATGTGGCAGAGGCCGAGGCAATTTTGAACTCCAGGCCATTAACTAATGTAAGCTGCAGCATCTCTGATGAGGGAGCACTTACTTCGAATAACTTCTTCCTTCAAAAACCTCACATGTGTTTGAAACCTCTAGTGAACAGCAACCAGCGCTTCTCCACTAAGGACTTCAAATTGACGCAGACACTACTTGATCACTACTGGAGCAGGTTACTGAAGGAATATGTTGCTGAGCTCAACAAGAGAACGAAGTAGCAATGACCAAATGAGGAGCTGAATGAAGATGACCTTGTGTGGGTGCTAAAGGACTTTAAACCCAGAGGCATCTGGCCTCTCGGGAGGATTGTGAAAGCACATAGAGGTTCAGACGGAATAGCCAGGAGCTTCGACATTCAGACGTCTACATGAATGGTACACAGACCAGCAGTAAATTCAAGCCGTGTATTCCCACATTTGTCAAGTGCGCCGGATGGCCACTGAAACAATTTCATTTAAACCCACACACACAACAACTCAATATCAGAAAAAAAACTTCACGTGCTTTTTTTGTGTTTACAATTGACATATGTATGTCGAAAACATTATTTCAACTTCGCTGCTTTAGTATTTTTTTATCATGAACTCCTTTTTTCGAAGGTTTATCAGTATTAATTATAATACATAATATGCGTCTGACCGGATTTTTTTAACAAGCGTCTAAGCAGGATTTTGTTTTCGGTTATAAGTTACCGAAGTAAACCTACTTGTATCTGAAAAAAGCCCGTGACTAAAAACCATATGAACAGATAGAATATATTAACATGGTCAATCCAATTTTACATTGCTTTCTTATGCAATGAGGGAAAAATAGCTTCAAACGCTATTGAATTTGCTCAAATTTTGGTACCAACAGACATGCTTATAGTATACCATTACGGCATAAACTACAAAAAATTTCTTTGAAAAGTCGTGGCTAATGCCGTTTGTATTGCTTTTAATACAAGGAGGCGGGAGGTGATTATAATTCCATTACCTGAGGGCGGGATAGTTATTTCGATTATAGTCCCTGAAAGTACAACTCACTTTATATACCCTAGAAAGCTTTTTTTGTTCTATCGGCCTTCAAATTATCCCTCCCTACCCTTCCACCTTTTATATAATTAAAACGGCAATGCCAAATTTAGGCCGAATGGGGTAGCAAAACAGTTCGCGGTTACTAGAATTGATAATAACCAAGATTTAAATTTCAAGTCAGCGTCCTTTCTGATTTTGCCGATTTCCATCGCACTCCAGAAATCCAACACCAAATTGTTATCACCCTAACTTAGAGATTATAAAAACTTCTTTTAATTTTATTATTCCAACCTTTTTGGTAAAATTAGCTTAATACGGGCTCGACTTATTTGTCAGTATACAACTAAGACTTTTTTGACTATCATTGCAGTGGAGATACACAAGTAGTATCATTCAAAATCCCTAAATAATGAAACGGTTCGTAGGGAGACATTTCGATTTTTCTAATTCTCGACATTTCAATATCTAAAAGCTAAGTTTTGTATTTTTTTCCTCTGTGTCACTTTCTAACTACTCTGAATTTTTCGAAATATATGCATTAGAAAGAACATGAAGAGAAATACGGTATTACAATATTGACGGATAAGAGGAAGAAGTATTAAAAAAGACTCAATTTTTTTAAAAAAAATTGGAACCTGTTATTACACTGCAAACTTTTAAGTAAAACTGTGAGTTTTAATTTAATTATTTTTTCATTCTTTTCTTTTAATTTATTTTTTTCGTTTTTTCCTTTTTTTAACTATAATTTATGTGCCAATGGCGCGAATTATGATATATAATTAGAGCTTGATTTACAACCATGGTTGCGACTTTCAGAAATACAATTATTGATGAAAAGTTGTCTTGGTATGCAAGACTTAGGCCGAAGAGCATAAACAAGGGGTCAGAACAAGTATTTCCAATTTGTACAATTGACATATGCATGTCGAAAACATTATTTCAACTTCGCTGCTTTAGTATTTTTTTCGAAGGTTTATCAGCATTAATTATAATACATAACATGCGTCTGACTGGATTTTTTAACAAGCGTCTAAGCAGGATTTTGTTTTCGGTTATAAGTTACCGAAGTAAACCTACTTGTATATGAAAAAAGCCCGTGACTAAAAACCATATGAACAGATAGATTATATTAATATCGTCAATCCAATTTTACACTGCTTTCTTACAATCAAATACAATGAGGGAAAAATAGCTTCAAAAGCGATTGAATTTGCTCAAATTTTGGTACCAATAGACGCTTATAGTATACCATTACTGCATATACTACAAAAATTTCTTTGAAAAGTGGTGGCCAATGCTGTTTGTATTGCTTTTAATACAAGGAGGCGGGAGGTGATTATAATTCCATTACCTGAGGGCGGGATAGTTATTTCGATTATAGTCCCTGAAAATGCAACCCACTTCAATAACCCTCGAAAGCTTTTTTTGTTCTACCAGCCTTCAAATTATCCCTCCCTACCCTCCATCTTTTATATTGTTAACACGGCAATGCCAAATTTAGGCCGAATGGGGTAGCAAAACAGTTCGCGGTTGCTAGAATTGATAATAACCAACATTTATTTTTTAAGTCAGCGTCTCTTACTGATTTTGCCGATTTCCATGGCACTCCAAAAATCCAACGCCAAATTGTTATCACCCTAACTTAGAGATTATAAAAACTTCTTTTAATTTTATTATTCCAACCTTTTTGGTAAAATTAGCTTGATACGGGCTCGACTTATATGTCAGTATACAACTAAGACTTTTTTGACTATCATTACAGGGAAGATACACAAGTAGTATCATTCAAAATCCCTAAAAAATGAAACGGTTGGTAGGGAGATACTTCGATTTTTCTTATTCTCGACATTTCAGTCACTTTCTGACTACTCTGAATTTTTTGAAATATATGCATGAGAAAGAACATGAAGAGAAATACGGTATTACAATATTGAAGGATAAGAGGAAGAAGTCTTAAAAAAGACTCATTTTTTTTTTAAAAAATTGGAACCTGTAATTACACTGCACACTTTTAAGAAAAACTGGGATTTTTAATTTAATTATTTTTTCATTCTTTTCTTTTAACTTATTTTTTTCGTTTTTTATGACTTGCGGTTGGGTTCAAATAAAGATTTGAATGTTTTTGCAACTTCTTAAGCTTCTGCTTTTCAGAGCATTTCAAATAAATATGACAATTATATAAAAAGATTTTATTTCGAAATTTATTATCGGACACAATTAGCAATAGCTTGCTGGCAATTATTATATATAACTGACTGCTTTCTCCGCCGTTATTGGGAAATCCTTTATTTGACCACAAATTTGTTTTATTTGCACTTTGCCTGGAACATTTTCTTGATAAGGCTTGTTTCTCTTCGTTAAAAATTGTTTTCCACTCAGTTGTGATGCACTTACTTGTATAGGTGTTTTATTTAGTGCTTTTCCAATGCGTAGTAGACTCTGATTCTTTTTTGAAATTGTGTCCAACTATGAATGAAGATAATCAATTCTGCTGGGACGTAAGCAATTTGTCTCAAGCTTTCCGTCTATATTTGGTAAAACTTAAGGTGATATTTGGTTATTATCAAATTTCGTACCACGATAGTTTAGCGTTCTGCTGAACTAATTTGCGATTAATGAATTAGTTGGTACTAAATCGTGGACTGGTTCCTTAAATCTAGGTACTATAGGTTAGTACTCTAGTTGTAAGATTACAACAATTATATTATATAAAAGGTATTTTGGCATGGTGTACTTTGGCACCATAGGTATTTTGGAATTGGGTATTATTTTTCATTGGTTATGTTGTTTTAACACCGCTCAACGCTCAACAAGTTGAGCTGTGAACTTTTACAGCCAAATTTTCAACTAATTTGGCTTTATTTCATTTTTTCTGGACCAATCTTTGAACAAAAAATGCACATTATTTTGTAAGCTAAAATTTACACCGACTTCAGTGATACGGTTGACCAATTTTCCTTTGTTAAAATACACTTTATTTTTGAGGGAGGTAACATCTGGTTTTATAATTGGATTGCTCTTTTTCGCTAAAAATTCTTCAAGCAAAGTTTAAATGTCCACAAAATTTTTTGCGACATGGTTAATTCAGTAGCCAATTAAGCAGAATGTCGGATCTTTTAAATATCGCCTTCTATATTTTACTTCTTGAACCATAGAAAGTAGTATCATTTGCAAGTTTGATTGAGTAAGTAGATCTGGAAAATCAATTGAACTTTAAATTTGAAATCTTCAGTTTAATTTAGTTTAATTAGGTATCTAGTCAGCGAAGAAAAAAACTAACCGGAATTTGGTTGGAAACGAGTTCGAGGCTAATCATTTCGAAGCTTATTAAGCCTCTTTGCGAAAAATGTGTTTTTTTTGTATTTTTACTGTACTTTTACATAAAATTGCGCTTTTATCTTGCATTTCTTCTTCAACTGAGCGTTCTTAGCTTTCTTCTGAATAAAATTATCAAATTAAATTTCTTTTTCAACTGAGCTTTCTTAGCTTTCTTCTGAATAAAATTATCAAATTGCAGTGAGACGTAAGCTGTTAAAAATAATGGACGGGTTGATTTTGTGCCATAAGACAAGTTGACAAATGAAATTATCTGCTCCTGTCTTTGCTTATCTTTTTGTAATCTTAATGACAGTTTCTACATGCAACTTATTGCAAGTTGAATCCGAATTTTTGATTGCCGATAAAATCTGGTAAAATTCTACATTTTGAACCGAGAGTATAAAAAATCAAAAGATGATTTTAATTAAATTGGTTGGAGTTCCACGCAAAAGACTTCTCTTCAATATCTGGGCAGCCGATCATGGCCGGAGTGTTTATCTTTCGAGGACAGCTGCTGTATTTTTGTCAACAAGCATTTAATTTTTTTGATCTTTAAGCCGATTCCATTCGAGGTGAATGAACTTTAAGAAACTGAACCGCTAAATCAGGAAATAAATATTGCCTATAATAACAGTCCCACAAGTAATGATTTTGAAGTAAAATATAAACACATTCTCATTAAACTTCAAACAAACAAAATACAAAACAATTTCCCTTTTCCCTATGGTACCTGTACTGAAATACTAGAACGCCGGTTGAATAAAAACATACACCACGGCGTACACCAGTGGCATTAAATTAGAACTCTTTTTGGTTCCGTTTTTAGGACATTACGACAGTTTTACGCTAACTATTCCGCTGTGATTTGAAGCACAAAATATATTGGCCCCCGGACAAAAAAGCACTGTTCAGTATTAATCCCCATGGAAATTATTTTCCATTATTCCTGGCTTTTCCTTTGGAAAACGCGAACGCCCTTCATTATTTTACCCTGTATGAGCTTGTCGCATCGTATTTTGGGCAAAAACGGGGTCCTGAACTGATTTCTTCAACGAGCATTTCAAATTTATTGTATCTCTAATAATCTAAAAAAACCTTCCAGCTTTCAAAGTTAAGTGGTACGCTTTTTATTATTAAGTCCATTGAAAGGAATTTAACTGTCTGGGCTAAAAGTATATTATAAATTTACTTTCTTTTCATGAATAACCTTCATTGGACTCTAGTACTAGAGTATTCTAGATCATTCTAGTCGATGGATCGGAAGAAAAAGCTTTCCATTTAAAGTAACAAATTCTAACGTTATTATCACATTCTTATCAATAGTTTGTTTGCAATATTTTGTTTACAAAAAGTCAGACCGAAGGTATGACCCATGCAAATAAAATCACCCAGGGAATAATTTGAGTCGCAGTCAAAGTATGGATTTCGAAACCGAGTTTCAGGAATTGAAAACACCGAATGATTATTATACCGACAGTAAAGACCCTGATAACAAGAAAAACAAAAGAGTTAATATTATTCGAAAAGCCGCATTGCAACTTAGAAACCAAACATTTCCGGCTATTGGACGGGGAAATAAAGTTATTCGATTTATTTGGATTTTTACATATTTCGTACTAACTTTGCTGTTCGTGTGGTCTGTTGAAATCATTATTAAGAAATATTACAGTTATCCGACATCAATTAAAATTGAGATAATCTCTAGAGATGAATTGGAGTTTCCAGCTGTTACAGTCTGTAATGAAAATCCCGTGAAAAGATCACTTATAAAACGTCTGAGACAGTTCAATGACTTGATTTTGCTTGAAGATTATGTCAAAAGTTCGTTCCGCAATCCGGCTCTGAATGGTATGAAATATCGCCAGCCAGAAAAATGCGAAGGTAAAGAACCCTCACTGTTTTTTTTTCGAAATTAGTCAAATGAAATTTTAGAAAAAGTTTAAAGATATTGTATCAAAAAACATGATCTACAAATCATCCGGGCATTCATTTACATTATTTTCAGTATCAGTACCAGTATATTGTATTGTTTTCAGTATTATCAGAAATCGAATAAAAGTTTTCATTAAATTTTGAAATTTTTCTCTTCAATTTTTCCACAAAATAACTTCTTAATGCACCAAGGTTGCCCAGTCGTGTTTAGAAACGAAAAAAAAACATTCAGATTATTTTTATACTTTTTTTCACTTCTTTCATCAATCAAAACCGGTTTGGGAAATTAAGGTATTTGGGGTGAATTTAAATCTTAGAAAAATTGCTAATGAAAACTAAATTTTCCTAGGTTAAGATTTCTCTGGGAGGTAAGTTTCTTGACAGCTAAGCGTTCTTGTTGATTAGTGGTGGTGGATTGATTTGAAGCTTTAATGATGTCTGAGGAATCAATGTATTGAGCCCCTCTGAAAAAAAAACTCACCTAATTTTAGATGGCAAATGAAGTCTAAAAAACCACGGAAAAAACCCCACCTAAAATCTCTTTTTGAAAAAAAATTTGGTCGTGATAACTTGCTCGATTGTGACACGGTTTCATATCCAATCCCACGGTCTATTAAAGTATGGCACTGGCCCGCTAGGCACGGCCAAACGCACTAAGTTCGCAGCATTTAAACAGTCAAGTGGGTTTTTTTCCGTGATGGTAGCGTTAATTACCAATTCTTAATTCTATTCCAGCCTTCTTTTTCAGTATTTTTAAGACAACTTGCCAAATTTCCGACTTTTTTGTATTATTGAGCGTCTACTTAGTAGTTTTATGAATATAATTGCGGTGCTTAGGATTTGCGAGAAAAATTCCAAAGTTTTCTCACGACAAGCCATATATTACAATTCACGCAAAAGTTGATCAGCAAGTAATTTTTTTGATTCTGATCGAATGCTTCACCCAAGAAAGCTTATGACCCAAAAAACTTCACGTCAAAAACAGTCGAGATATGTTGAACATGGAATTTTTCTCAGCAAAAAAACACACTTTCTACATGTATTTCTACCTAAATTTTGGAAAAAAATGATGAATAGAGAGTAAAGAGATAACTTTTTCAACCACGAACTTTCGATATTTTACAACCAATTGACCATTTGTGTTGTTATTGAGGTAGAACCAAGTAATAATCAATCTGATAGTTCACACTTAACGTCCGTCAATAGCAATTATATGAAATACGGGACCAATTCTTGAGAAAAACTTCAATTCAATTTAGAAACTAAAATTAATTGCAAGTGACAATGACAATAATTACAAAACACAATTGTGTGTAATATATATTTTTAAAAAAATTGAGTTCTTTGTGAATTTAAATTGACGCTTTTAAATTTTTTGTGGTTCAATTTATTAGAAAGCATTGAAACGTGATTTGGTACAATGATTTTAAAACAGCCTGATATTAAAACAGCATATGTGTCAGCCTATGTGTATATGTGACCGTCGCTGTCCGAAAATCGATATGTACCAGAAAAAAATTCTACCGACGTGTTATGCAAGTCAAATTAGTTGAGTTTTATGATTTTCGTTGTAGATCCATCGTATACAACACGCAATGCATAGCTAACACGCTGAAAGACCATATGCTCTGCCATTTTTATAGTAATTTGGCCCAAAATGGCTGTAGCTACAAGTTCACTTGGTGATTTTTGTTTCTCCTCTTGACTTTCAATTTTCTCGATTAAAAAAGCTTCCAAAAATAACTGGTACAATAAATCTCCGAAGTTTCATAAACCTCATTTTTTTTATTCAATGAGAAACAAAGACAACAAAAAAATATATTTCAAGTTTCCTCAAACAATAAAGATCGTTTTTCTTCTACAAGCAAAGGCTACAAATGAGATAAGAAAATGTACAAATTGTCAGTGAATTTCTCTCTAAATTTAATTTTCTCTTCATAGGCGCTCACATTTCATCAATTTTGTTGAAGCAAAGTCAGCGTTATTATGATGATGTCATATCGGAGCGTCACTCTATCTATTTTCAATTTTGATTTAAAAGTTCGAGGAAAACAATAAAATGTAAAATTTCGAGGAAACGTTTTTTAGTGTTAATACGCAACGGTCGCTTCTCAAAATAAACACAAAAATGGTTTTTGAAGTTCAATTCAATTAATGACTTTTTCAATTTTTTCATAGATTTCCTGCCTGAGAAGTTTATTCCTCTAAAATTTGTCAAATTATACGCGCCCAATTTAGATACCCAACCTAAGATGATGCTTGTTATTGTAAATCTTCTCTACGAGCATTGAACGCCGAAGTCGAGTTATAGTCAAATATGTTATGCAAAGTTTGTAGCTATCTAATTTGAAACTAATATTGTTACTATTAGAACTCCTAGGTCATCTATAGCGACACGTGACCGATTATTATTGACAATTTTTTTAAACAATTTTCCAGGTTTTCGAATTAATATGAATTTTTTTCACCATTTTGCCTTTTTTCAGAACGAAAGTTAAAGAGATCATTTCAAGTTTTTCCTTTGAAATTCACTACCGCTGTCTAACTGCTTTTGCATTTGCATTGAACAAAAATTATCACTAAATGAAATCATTTATCATTATGAAATTTTTTTACTGTCTCAATGTTCATAATTATAATTGTTTGAAAGCATGTTAGTATTGATTAAAATTATGCTGAATAATATTAAGAAAAAAGGTCTCAATTTTTTCTTTTTTTCGAGCAAGTGTTTTTCGAATTTTTTCTGAAATTGCTTAATTTAAAAACGCCGGTTGAAACAGCAATTATGAGGTAGTGTTTTGTTTTCTTTCAAACGTGATCAATTGTGTTATTTTAAACCTTTGATTTTTTTAGGTGAAAAGATTAAGAAGAGATTTCTTTGAAAAACTATGTGGAATGCTGAAATAGAAATTGGCAGATAACACGAGATATAATGTAAAATTACTCGCTATCAACAATATGTCTATTTTTGGTTCGTTTACAGGGTAAACAATTTATAATTTCCAATCTTTGTTTTTGGAACTGAAGCCATCAACATTTTTGCGCTCATCGTAATCTAGAGGTCATTTTTGTTCACTCCCAGGCCCCCATAACTATGCAGGTTTATGCGTGCGAGCGTGTCCCAAACATTGTCAAGACTTCATGTAAGATGACCGTGTCTTAACCCAAAAGATAGTGCGTTCAATTGTGTTTTGATTAGATATAATTATAACATCAGAGCGGATTGACCACCATAAATCTTTAATGGCAACCATATCGAAGCCGTATAGAGTCTATGATCTCTTGCCGACCGTACTCTTGAACGTGAAAAAAAAACCATTGTTCGAAAAACTCTTAAGACAAATTTGTGAACACACAATGTACTTTGCGTAGTCAAAAAACTAAAACAAAACACTTACAAATGCCTGTCTGGAACCATAAGTGGATCTTGGATATGGCTACTAAGACAGGTCAACCCCAAAGATTACCAATTTGAGCTCAACTTTTCTGGTGGCTTAGAGGTGAAATTTTAATTTGCTATAAACCAAAATAATTTGTATAAATTTGCTCGTTGACTCAAGCAATGAGCGGTGAGGTCAAATTTTAAAAAAGTCAGATTTCAAAAAATAAACGACGTTTGGCCGAAGAGTAATTGTAAGTCAAAAAAGATGAGAGGGCTATGAGAACTGAATGAAGATAAAAACGTGTTAACTGTTCAATGAGTTGTGTTAACTGTTCAATGAGTTGCTTAATTTGAACTTTGATTTTGTAAAACAGTTGCTGTAAGTGAACTTACAGCAACTGTTTTAAAAGATCAAAGTCTCGGAACGGCAGGTAGCCCGATGGACTTGTTACCAGCCAATCTCAAAAATATTTATGATCGTTTTTTGTTTAGTAAGTTTCCATAAATCAATATATGGCGTTTTGTGATTGGTAAGTTTCTTGGCGTCAGGATAATTTACCCAATTAAATTTTCCCAATGCCATTTTACCCAATGCCATTATACTCAACCTGTCATTTTACCCAATGCCATTTTGTCGAATGCCAACTTTAATTTACCCTATTTTTAAAATTACCTGAACGACTATTTAGCCGACTATATTATTAAATGGTCCGTGGGACTTGATATGAAACTAACGGGACTTGAGCTTCAGAGCATTTCAACGCTGGACCAGCACCTTTCGTAATGTAAAAATTTTGTTCGTATAATGTAAAATGTAAGAATTTTATTCAGTTCAGAAATATTGCATCTCCAGTGGCAGAAAGGGTAAAATAGTATTGGCTAAAATGGCAATTGAAAAAAAGTGCTATAAGTTCAGATGGTCATCATATGTGTCCTGGGGTTGGCACCTGTGTACCCAAAGAGTGGATATGTGACGGCGTGAACAATTGTCTCGATGGAAGTGATGAGTCAACAACTTTTCACAATTGTGACGTAATAAGAGAAGAGAGAGTCAAGGTACTTTTTAGTTATATTATTCTGGGGGGTGGGATATTTGGCAAAAACTCAATTAGGCGAAACCAATTTCGAGCCAATAGGAAAAAAAATTTTTTTAACTTTTTTATGAAAATTTGGTAAAAACCTAATTAGAACACTTTCAGGTAGTATTTCAAAATCCGCCCAATGCCATCAAATACTCAAGTGTCCCGCCTAACAATTGTCTGAACATGAAATTGATTTGATAAAATAAAAAAAAAACAAATGAGCAAAGAATTCAAATTTAATAAAAAATGCTTTCTTCTTAATAGTTTAGATTAAATTTTTTTTTAATTAAATTCATCCTCGAAATCATCCACGCCACATGAATCTATGTGGCGTGGATGATTTCGAGAGAAATGTTGGTATAACTTTAGGAGAGAACTAAATTGAAAAGATGTAAATTTACAAAATTAAAAAAAAACTTTTTTCTTTGCTTTGGTCAAACATCATGTGAAGACAATTGTTAAGTATGCGAAGGAAAACGCGAGGGGGGTTTAGGTTTGAAAATACTTTTAAGCCCAGATGCAGAGCAAGTACTTAAAAGTTAATGAAATTTTGATTCCAGACAGTCCACTATCAATAATTCTTAAAATGACAAAAGCGAATGAAAACAATAAATTTAAAGTATCTCCATTCAAAACACGAAGCGTATTTAATTTAAATTTAGACTACAGTTTCGTTAGAAAAAGAAACAAACCATCCAAAAGCGTGTATTTACTACCAGTTTGTAAATAACCGTTGTTTCGCCAAAACCTGGATTTTGAATATATGCCAACAAAAGTTTTAGGCAACAACTTTTATATGCAATTGGAGAGAATTCCTCGAAATAATCAATTTTTTTTCTGAAAAACATTTTGACACGTTAAAAAAACTACAATTGCAATTGTTCCAGAATTTCATACACTTTGGGGCGGTCTTCATAAATGCAAGCGATAACTTCTGCCGCCAGTTCCAAAAAATTGACGACTTTTTTATTTGCGGATTTTGTCCAAAACCTCCGGCTATCGATATCTTCTCTTTCATCATGAACAAGGAATTGTCATATTCACAGTACTTTAAAATTTTTCTCAAAAGCAATTTTGCAATTGTTCTTCTCTAATGGCACCAAAACCAATTACGCAAATTGGTACAATTTTTGCGCTCATTTCGGATTTAAAATTTTTAGTTTGTGGGCCTTTTATCAGAAAAAAATCGAAGACTGTTACCCTTTTTTATATGCATTATGAAGAAAAAACTCAAAATTTTTTGTGAACAAAAATTTTCACCCAAAAAATTTTTAGTGTCTATGAAACTGGATTTATGTCAGCCTTATCACTGAGCTTCCGAGAACTGATAATTACGGTTGTTATTTGTTTTCTTTTTACTCAAGCGTAAAAACCAAAAATTTCATGGTGGGATTGTTGCTATCAGAAACAGCAAACCTAATTTATCCAAAATTTTTCAGGATTAGATTTTTAGCTCCTGAAAACTTCTTTCAGTGCTTTAACTCAATCGGGAATTCTGGTTTATGCCGCAGAGTTTTTATAAGAAACCCAGCTTCTGAAAAACTTCGTTATTACGCTGAAAACTTTTTTGTAATTAAATGGATTTTATGATGTGGAATGTCTACAATCCGGTGCCGAAAATTGAATCCTTGCGATAATTAATGAAGTTAACAAAATGAGCAGAGCAGAACTGTTGTAATCATATAGTATTATTTATTATATTTATTGCAAAGCAAAAAGTGGTTGATCAATAGGAGTACAGAATCTATTTACCTTACATATTCTTTTAATTTGTTTTTAAATTTAGAGAATTTTAATGTTTTTATTGATTCCCACATTTTCTAATTTTACACCCACATCTAGAAGTGCTTTCTATCCATTACTGTGCATTTGTTGAAAACGTCACGTATTCCAACTAACCTGACAGTTTCGTAGAATTGGGATCAAAATGACCTCATTTTGGGCGAACAAAGGGAGGGATCCCTTGATAATAGTTAAGGTGACTCTGGGGGAGGTGGGGAAGTTTTAGTGAGAAATTCTGTTTGCAACGGCTGCTCTCCTATCAAAGTCAAGGAAAACTTTACACCACCCAGTTCGTTTCAGCGGTTTCAAATCTGTCCGGATATTGCATTTTTGCAGTTAACTTTTGTGAACTGTATTAACCGCTATACTGTAGATTACCGTTGCATTACTTGTTGCTCAATTAGCTTCAATAACTAACTGCTCAGCTTTGCAAACTTGTTACTCTCAGAATAACAAAATAATTCAAATTGAAACAGTCAAATTTTTAATGAGTTTTTGTTAATAACTCAACTTATAATTCGAAATTGCAAACTCTGCGCCTAACAAATTGTTAAGGATGACTTCAAGTAACTTTCAATCAAATTTCAAGTTTGTAGCGAACCTCCTTGTTAAAGAGGGCGCTTTTAGAGCAACTCAGATATAATAAATCTGATTCAATTTAATAAACCACTCTCTGTTTCTCAATTGGCTTCAATAACCACCAATATCAAAACTTTGCTAGGCTTCGTTAAAGCCAGTAAGAGCAACTGAATATGTGCTCTGCACAGAGTTTCTCTTACTTAGGAACTTTGTTCCTCAGAAAGAAAGTTTTGAGAATATCGAAGTTAATTCACTTTTCACAAGTCAAAGTTAAGATTTAATTGTACAATCACTAATATGATCTACAGAAACAAGGCACGATAACAAGTATTTTACCGCTCAAGAAAGTGTTCTTCAATACGCACTGTATGTCAGTTTAATATAACCAATATTGCAATTTTCAACTGATTTTTGGTAGTTTTTCAAGCTCCTTTTATGCTGCTAGTGACGTGGATTTACATGTCAAATTCAACTGTTGATTGGTTGTAGATAATAATGTCGACAGAATGTGAACACTTTTCCATAATGTCACTTTTTCAGTGAAAATTTGATGTCTTGGGAAATTTGTTAACCATGTAGAAGATTTGTCGAATATTCTGTATCAATAACAGGTTGATTCGCAATCCAATCGCAAAGAATCTGATGCAATACTCTTAAGTCGTAGTATTGTTTTGCTGTTTGTTGAGGTAGTTTGAGTTTGGGTTATAGTTTGCCTTCATGTATGACGATTGTGTACTAATAATAGTTGCTAAATATAAATGTTAAAGAAATTGAACAAATCTGTATGGCTTCAGTAGAATGTAGCATTAAATTTCGCTTGTCACGCTATTCTAGCTTTAAGGCTTGAAATGGCCTTGAAGCGCTATTCAATTTGGTTATTGAGTTAGTAAGCTCAGCTGCCACATCGCCGGCCCTGTTTTCCATCGCGAAAACATCTTTTCCAAGTAGTACTGGCGCGAGCTTTACTACTGGTCTCTTGTACACTCTGTCGTCCGTTTGAACTATCGCCGATCGAATCACACCGTCAGACCCATCGATGGTCTCCGTAACTCGACCTAGGTTGCAATATCCACGCTAATCACTATCTTGGATCAACCAAACGAGATCGCCTTCTTTGAGGGTTTCGTTCTCCGTAGATCGCCATTTTTGCCGATTATTCAGAGTTGGCAGATATTCCTTATGAAGTCTGTCCCATATGAGATTTGCATAGGCTTGAGTTTGTCAAAAGAGCTTTCGATGATCAACAAATTCTTCTGCGCATGGTAGATAGGGTAAGCAAACGTTCTTTTTGCCAAGCAAGAAGTGATTGGGGGTCAATGCTTCTAAGTCATTGACGTCCGAACTGACTGGGGTCAACGGTCTCGCGTTCAACGTCTGCTCTACAATACACATAGTTGTTGAAAGAACGTCCTTGGTGACTGATCTATTCCCCAACACTGCATACATTGCTTTCTTGCAATTTCTCACCAACCGTTCCCATACTCCACTAAAGTGAGGTGCTGCGGGTGGGCTGAACTTCCATCTGATTCCTCGTTGAATTAGATGTTCTTCGATCCCTTCTTTGTTCCATGCCGCAACGTACTCTGCAAACTCTCTTTCAGCTCCAACAAAGTTTGTCCCGTTGTCACTGATGATTGTAATTGGTTTGCCTCTTCGTGCAATAAATCTCATTATTGCATTGAGACAACTATCTGTGTCCAACTTGGGTACCACTTCTATATGCACCGCTCTCATAGTTAGACAGGTAAAGAGACAACACCATTGTTTTTCATTTCTTCGCCCAATCTTCACAATGAGAGGGCCAAAGTAGTCAACTCCAACATTTTTAAAGGGTGTTGAAGCATCTAATTGCTCTTCGGGAAGATGGGCCATTACTGGTGCTATCGTTTTTGCTCTGCCCTTTCTGCAGCTAACACACTTGTTCTTGATTGATCTTAAGGCGTTCCGTATGCCTAGGATCCACAACTTCTGCTGAACAATGTTTCTGACATGCTCAGTGCCTTCATGTTGATTGTCCTTGTGCTCGTTTCGCAAGAATAATTCAACTGCAAGGCTGTTTCCAATGTAGCAAAATTGGATGCTTTGCATTAACGTCGAGTTCACTTTTGCCTATTCTGCCTTTGGCTCGAATAAGTCCTTCTTCATCTAGGAAAGGTGAGAATTGTAGGATTTTACTGCCTTTTGGAATTTCCGTTTCATCTCTTCACCAAACTGTTCTTGTTGTAGTAGCTTGAAGATTGTTGCTTTTGCTTTTGCTTGTTTCTTCGATGCTAACTATGAGTGTTGCTGGTCTGTGTTTGTTCAATGCTCGCTGTACGTATGCCACTGTATTTACTAGTCTGTTGAATTTACTGAATCGTTCCCACTGGATAACAGCTTTCTTCTCTTCAGCCTGTATCATGAAGACTGACGAGGGTATATTCTATTCATCTGAGGCAAATATGAGGTTCACTTGCTGGGGCCATTCGCTTTCTGGTTGTTTCAACTAGGCCGGCCCAGTGAGCCACTCACTTCTCTTGAGTTCCTCAATGTTGATTGCTCTGGTGCCAATGTCCGCTGGGTTGTTAATACCGCTGACATGTTTCCACTGTGAAACATCAGTTGTGTCTAGTATCTCAGCCACTCGATTGGCCACAAACACTTGTTGCTTGCGATGGGAACTGTGTATTGACTGCATTACTGTAGTTGAGTCTGACCAAAAACTGCAACTATTTATCTTCATTTCATGTTCCTTGACTATCTGTTCTTTCAACCTCACTACCATGACTGCCGCTTGCAATTCCAATCGCGGTATTGAAAGATGCCTCATAGGTGCCACTCTGCATTTTCCAATGGCAAATGCTAAGTCAGCTGAGTACTCTTTTGGTTGTGAACGTAGATAGGCTACTGCACACATCGTTTCTTCAGATGCGTCAGCAAACACATGAAGTTCGATTTTATCCCTCTCTTTGTTGAAGTACCTTCTATCGATGCTGGTTTCAGCCACCATTGGAAGTTGTTCTTTCAATCTCAGGAATTTTTTTTCTTCACTAGGCTCCACTTCGTTGTCCCAATGTTGTCCATTCTTAGTCCAGATGCCTTTCAAAAGTCGTCTCTTATGAACACTGAACGGAGCAAATAATCCGATCGGGTCGAATACCGAAGATACCAGTGACTGAATCTTCCTCTGGGTTATAGGGGTTTCCATTTCCTTGTTGGTACTTCTACACACTTGAAGGCTATCATCAGTAACGGTCCATTGTAGTCCTAGCACTGAGGATCCCTCCGTACTGGGTTCCACTTCGACTTGCTTCGTGTTGCTGATCGACTTCAAGTCTTCTGGGATTGCTTCGGTAACGGCGTCGTCGTTGCTTATCCACTTCTTCAGTTCAAATCCATGTTGTGAGAGAAGAGGTTGTAGTTGATTGAAGACTTCAGTTGCTTCTTCCGGGGTTTCTACTGATTTGATGAAATCGTCCATGTAGAAGTTGTTTTTTATTGCCTTGGTTGCTATTGGATACTCTTCTTCGTTGTCCAGTCCCACTCGCTTGAGAGCATAGTTTGCTTAAGTTGAAGAACTCTTAGCTCCAAATACGTGACGCTGATATTCGTATATCTGAACAGTTTCATTTGTTCTTGGACGCCATAAGAACCTCAAGCAACTTCTCTCTTGTTCGGGAACTTGCACTTGTAGAAACATCGATTCGATTTCAGCTGTTAGGGCTATTGGTCCTTCACGGAATCTAAATATTGTTCCAATCAAGCCAAGTAGCAGATCAGGTCCTGCTAGTAGCTTATCATTAAGGCATACTTCTTTGTACTTTGAGGCAGCATTGCAAACACGTCCCAAAGGTGCCTTTCCAACATTCTTTCCCGAAGGTGCCTTTTTTTCACTTCGGACTCGTCCAATATCTTTACGAATCCTTTTTCTACGTCAGTATCTATTGACTGTTGATACAAACTCTTCAAGTTTGGGTCCCCTTGGAATCTTCGCTCCAGTGAGTAAAGCTGACCCAGGGCTGAGCTGTAGTTATTCGGTAGGTTTGGCTCTGGTTCACTCCACAGCATTCCCACTTCGTACCGCTTGCCTGTGAACTTCATCGTACCCTCTAGAATCTTCTGTGCCTGCAGTTCCTTCTTTGACTGAATGACAACGTTGATTTTGGAAGTATAGGTTTCTATGTCCCACCAGGTTTGAATATTCTCCGCCGCTTTCACATCTTCAGTGAAAGCGAAATGACAAACATTTTGTCTTCTTTTGCCCGTCATGGGTCCACTGACTACCCATCCTAGCTCTATTAGGACGGCGAAAGGTTCACTTCGTGTTCCTATCTTATAGTCCAATGGACGTTGTAGCTCATAAGCATCTTGACCAAGGATGATGCCAACTTCCATCAAGTTGAAGCTTTTGTTGGGTAGAACACTCAAGTGATTGAAGCTTTGCTTCAGCTTGTTGTAATTGTAGTTTGTGTTTTCCAAGGATATTGACGGGTGTGCAAACGCTTCAATTCAATGCACCTTTGAATGTAGTCCCTTTATTTTGAGAGGTACCTTTTCTGTCTTCAGATCCTTCGTTCCGTGTGTGCCAGCTATGTTGAGCGTCACATCGGTGCCTTGGGCCCGTAACTTTTCTTGCACACTTTGATCGATGAATGAAACCGTTGATCCACTATCGAGGAAAGCATATGTGTTCAGCCGGTTGTCACCGCTCTGTATTGAGACAGGAACTATCTGAAGAAAGCTAGTAACTTCGTTACTCTGTTTGATTGTTGCTGCGCTTACGTGGACTGCGTGATTGCCCTCGTCCATTTGGTTTTCTGAGTGTAGCAATCGGTTGTGCTTCTTGATGCATCCAATGATGCCGCACGCATTGACTTTACAATCTTTGAGTGCATGTCCTTTGCCTAGACATCCGTAACATAAGCGTTGCTTTCTCACTGCTGCGTACCGATCATTCACACTCATGTTCCTGAAAAGTGGACAGTTCCATATTTTATGAGTGCCATCAGCTAGCGGACAGTGATCACTTTGCGTTTGCTTCGTTTCTTTCACGTCGGAACTTGCACTGAAGTTCGACGTTTTCGAGAACCGTTTGTCTCTATTTGTGCTTCTTCGGTCTTCTTCTCTTCGCTCTCCCTTGAAAGCTGAAAACCTTTCGTGCTCGAATGCTATCCTAGATAGCCACTTCTCAAACATAATCAGATCAGGCCAATCTTCATCTTTATCATCAACATAGGACCACCATTTCTCTTTGAGAACTTGAGGTAGTTTATCTACTGCCATATACAGCGTCGAGCTTGATTGCAGATCACCAATCTGCTTGTACTCTTTGAGCACATTCACAAAGTTCGAAACAATAACTGAGAAACTGATCAGACCTGTTGAATTGTCAGGTTTCACCTGACTTGCTTTGCGAAGACTCTCCAGTTGTGCATCAATGATCACATGAGGCCTCCCAAATTTCCTCTCCAGAATACTCCATGCAGCACCATAGAACTGTCCAGAAAAGCCCATTCCAGAGATTGCTGACCTTGCCTTGCCTGTCAGTAGAGTCATTAGATGGCTCATCTTCTCTGAGTCTGGTATTGGTCGTTGATCCACTGTAGCAATGAACATACTAGACCACTCCGGCCATTCGAGGGGGTTTCCATCAAAATTGTTCAACTTCAGCTTTGGTAGGTTACTGCTACCTGCGTAACCAGTGTTGTATCGTAGACCAGCTCTAGGGGAAATGTCCCGGTCTTCAACACTTGAGGATCGGTCTCGTGAACTGCGATATCGTGAGAAGTGTCTTTGCCTGTTCACTTCAGGGGTTACTTCAAAGCGAGCTGTTGATCGTTCGGGTGTTAGAAGGTTGTCGATCCTGCTGGCCCAGTCTTAGACATCTCTCTCCTTTAGAGTCCAGTTGAAGGGTGATTTGTCTCGAGCACCAGTTGAATGGGAACGACCATCATTGTTCTCTAATGCTGTTCTCTTCACTTTGCGCTCTAGCTCACGCTCTTCCTCCAGTAATTGGTGCTTGGTTTCCAGTTCCGTCATTTGCATTTCCAGCTCTATCCTCTTTTGCTCGAACCGTGCCTGTTCCAATCGCATCGGTTTCGAATTCGATATCGAAATTCTTCATCCTTTCCTCGCGCCTTTGCTTTGCTGAAGATGTTTCCGACTCTTGTTCTCCGTCTCTTGGCCGCTTGCTGTTGCTCCACTTTGTACTCTTTGAGCAACTGGGTTGTCCGTTGGATAGTTGTTGTTGCTGTCGTTGTATTTCACTGCTTGGATTGCGTTGCTGTACTCTGCATACATTGCTGGTTGCGTGTCTTTGCTTATATATGAAAGCCAATGATAGTCCAAACTTGCTTTGCACTTCCTTGCTTCTTTCAGATGCTCTTCAAAGAAATTAGCTTGATAGGGCACAAGCTTGTTTCGACGCTGCAACTGCTTGGGTATTTCTTCCTCTAGAAGGTGAACAGTTTTTTGGTAGAGGACCTTTAGTTTGTTGGGTTGATCTGAATCTTCAATTATTTTGTAGCCAATCGCTCTTTTGGTGTTGACTTCTTCCAATAAATCTTGGAATTTCTTGTCGTAACTTTGAGCTGCTGATTGAAGCTCCTCTCTGCTATTTGTGCAGGGATTGCCTGGTTGCTTTTTGCTTTGCTTGTTCCTTTTAAGCGAGGTTAACTCTTCAACGTGTTTTGTGAATTGCACTCGCAACTTTCGCTCTGCCTCACTGGCGTTGCGCTGTTGATTTGTTTGATTCTTTTTGGGGGGTGCCTTCGGCACTCTCGTCATCAGATTGGACTACAGTTTGCCTTTTACTGTCTGGGTCGGCGGACGAAATGTAACGGCTGCTCTCCTATCAAAGTCAAGGAAAACTTTACACCACCCAGTTCGTTTCAGCGGTTTCAAATCTGTCCGGATATTGCATTTTTGCAGTTAACTTTTGTGAACTGTATTATCCGCTATACTGTAGATTACCGTTGCATTACTTGTTGCTCAATTAGCTTCAATAACTAACTGCTCAGCTTTGCTGTATAACAAACTTGTTACTCTCAGAATAATAAAATAATTCAAATTGAAACAGTCATTTTTTTGTTGATTTTTTGTTAATAACTCAACTTATTATTCGAAATTGCAATTTCTGCTCCTAACAAATTGTTAAGGATAACTTCAAGTAACTTTCAATCAAATTTCAAGTTTGTAGCGAACCTCCTTGTTAAAGAGGGCGCTTTTAGAGCAACTCAGATATAATAAATCTGATTCAATTTAATAAACCACTCTCTGTTTCTCAATTGGCTTCGATAACCACCAATAACAAAACTTTGCTAGGCTTCGTTAAAGCCAGTAAGAGCAACTGAATATGTGTTTTGCACAGAGTTTCTCTTACTTAGGAACTTTGTTCCTCAGAAAGAAAGTTTTGAGAATATCGAAGTTAATTCACTTTTCACAATTCAAAGTTAAGATGTAACTGTACAATCACTAATATGATCTACAGAAACAAGACACGATAACAAGTAATTTACCACTCAAGAAAGATGAGAAGACTGATACGCACTGTATGTCAGTTTAATATAACCAAAATTTCAAGTTTCAACTGATTTTTGGTAGTTTTTCAAGCTCCTTTTATGCTGCTAGACACGTGGATTTACAAGTCAAATTCAACTGTTGATTGGTTGTAGATAATAATGTCGACAGAATGTGAACACTTTTCCATAACGTCACTTTTTCAGTGTAAATTTGATGTCATGGGAAATTTGTTAACCATGTAGAAGATTTGTCGAATATTCTGTATCAATAACAGGTTGATTCGCAATCCAATCGCAAAAATCTGATACAATACTGTTAAGTCGTAGTATTGTTTTGCTGGTTGTTGAGGTAGTTCGAGTTTGAGTTATATTTTGACTTCATGAATGAAGATTGTGTAATAATAATAGTTGCCAAATATAAATGTTGAAGAAATTGAACAAATCTGTATGGCTTCAGTAGAATGTAGCATTAAATTTCGCTAGTCACGCTATTCTAGCTTTAAGGCTTGAAATGGCCTTGAAGCGCTATTCAATTTGGTTATTGATTTAGTAAGCTCAGCCGCCACACTGTTGTTTATCATTAGTCGAAAAAATCTGAGATGTTGTGCCAGATTTTTGAAGTGACATCCTCAGAGTCACTTAGTAAAATACGCAACTTGCGTTTGAAAAAGACGAAATTTCGGGGAAATCAATTTTAAGCTATATAGTATATAAAAATTTTGCGTGTTTGGGCATTTTGAAACTTATTACAAGTGCGTATTTTAATTTAAGGACACGTGATCTGTTACTTGGGGGATGCATAACGTACTGGGGGGGGGGGGGGGGGGGGGCACAAGCGGAAAACGTCCATTTTAAGTTGATGTTTACCGCTCATATATATCTTAGCACAAAAATGGATACCGATTCGGATTTTTTCTGTTTGTGTCTCCACCCCAGCTTAGTAGGCGTATATTATTTGCACCCTCCAGACGCACGTGCCATCTTTTACATAATGATTTACAATTTAATCGCACGTGCTCTGTAACTGGGGGGAGCAAAACGTACTGGGGGGGGGGGGGAACAAACGGAAAAGATCCCCCGATTCTGATATGAAGTGGTACGTTTAAATAAAAAATATTTTGGTATTGGATTTCAGGCTGAGACTGAAGACTCTATTTGCAATGATGGTTTCATGCCTTGTCATTCTGAGATCTACTGTGCCAAACCATGCGATGGAATCTTCGAATGCTCTGGAGGTAAGAGTACCTGTCAAATTGTTAACCCCACAGGATGCAAGACTAAAATGGGGTAATTGGGGGAGGGGCATTTTAAAAAAATCTTCAAAAAGCATATGCATCTTTTCGGAGGGTAATTGGGATGTGGGATCGATGAGAGGAGGGGTTTTGAAAATGGTGATTTGGATCTCTTCCATTTTTGCCCCAGCTAAATGGTTTCACATCATTTGCACACAAAACATTATATCATTTTTCTTCATTTAATGATAAGGTCAAATAGGGTGTTTTCTGAATAATATGTATGTTGATAATGTATAGTAGACTTGCCAATTCAGCTATCCATTTTTCAGCACTCGGACTTTCGGCAAACCTTCCAAACGTAAGATAATAATGCATCCATCCATCAACTTCAAACAATAAACAGAATGAACACCGTCGAAAAGTCAACAGATTTCAATTAATAGTTTTGAAATACAAAAACCAGGGACATCAAAAAAACAGCTAGAACAGAATTGTGATTCTTAGGTATCACCATAACTCGTACTAAATGAATGTATAATATTTTGCCTTTGTTCAGAAGAAAAATGTCTGTTAATACTACCGTTAAAACAAGGAAAACATTTTTTTGCAAAAAATAGGATTTTTGTTTTACGCCAAATTTAGTATTTAACTAACGAAGTGTCTGTAAAAAACTGTTTCAGAAAAAACATGCAACGTTTGTTACAGAATGTCAAATGTTTCTCAATTTAATTTTTTTGTGGACATCTGTGTCAAACTGGTGTGGTTGCATTTACACAGAGGACAAACTTCGAGCTAAAAATTTACTTGCATTTTGACCATATCACGAAGACTCCGAAGATTCCTTTAAAAAAAAAGTTTCGACGCCGCATCTGATTGCTATCACAATTTTCGGAGTCTCTAGGCTATATGTACAGCATTGGCCAGGCAGAAGCAGTTTTGTCAAGGCTTAGGAACTCCCAATAATCTAAGACACAAAAAACAACAAAAGAGTTTCAAAAGAATTGTTTAAGCACCCAGGGCGCATTTTGATTTGAAAATTCAAACGAGATAATCAGAAGAGGTGGAAAAAGAAGCCACAGCTCTCGTGGAAAACAAAAACAAAATAGGACTTCCGTAAAAAAAAATGATTATTGGAGTAAGAGTCAATTTCCGTTGAGACAGGTTTTTTTCAAGTGAATCACAGCTAAACAATTAAAATAAAAAATAATGCCTGGAAAATTTGTGATGTAAAATGTGGAAATTATTCACACTGGTTTGCAGAGTCAGGAGACACCTTTAAAGTTTCTGAGTTGGTCGTTGTGGCGCTGTTAAAGAAACGAATTGGGTCGATGAATTTAAAATTTGCTTGAAAAACGTTTTGAATTCAAGTACTTTGTTATAGTCATCGCCTTCTAATATAGAGCATAAATGTATGCGTTACTGAAGAAAGCAGAAAACTAAAATAATAACTCTTGCTGCTCTAACTATTTTTGTAAAAAATATTTAGCGGCCACGCTCAGAAAAGCTTGAGTTATTTGCGACGTTTGCTCTGCTGCTGGGCTTGAATTGAATGCCAGTAGATTGTATGCTCGCAGAGATGGAAGAAGTGTTTCTATTACAGTAATTTTGCTTTTTACAGTGAAAGTTTACTCTTCCTGCTAGTTGGCATGATCTAGTTGATTGATTCACTATGTCTTCATATAATAAGGCAAAATCATTGTAAGATTACATCACATAGCAATAAATCTGTTTGAGTTTTGTTTTTAAAGTAGCACTACTACAAAGTCGCAATTTTTGAGAACAGATACAGTTTAAACCTTGTTAATATCAATTTATAACCGCTTTCACTCTTGTGAAGTCCGCAGAGGTGCAAGAATTTGCATTTATTTGCAGCAAACATTAAAATTGGTTTTCCTTTTCGGTTATGGGTAAGCCTAATGCTTCGATTTCTTTTTAATAACTGCCCCCATCTTCTCAGTCGGATAATGTAGCGCTCCTATTTTTTACAATTCAAAGAATTTGAATTGTATTGGGGCGCTGTCTTTTTTTTAAGATCTGTTCACACATTTTCATGATTTTTGAAGTCAAATTGGTGTAGTGATTTTGGTCACGCCGAAACAGGAAGTGGAGCGAAAAAGTGAGTGCTTTTGCGGCGTGAAATTTTTTTGCTCTAAATATAAAGTAGAGTGAAAAAACGGTGTTTGAACAAAAATTCGCTTTCTCGTTAGTGGTTTTTTGTTCACATGCGGCAATTTCTTTTTGATTTTTACTGTTTTTTTTTCGATTTTTTGGATCGGATTTTTTTCTAAATGGTTTTCCCAATCCATTCATAGTCCGTTCAAGGTCTAGTTTTCTGTTTAGTCAATGAAAATTCTTTGAATTGTGCGTCAGGACTTGTCCTGCTATGTTTTTTTTTCTTCGTCGAACTTTTTTTCGCTTTACCATTTTGCCGCTATTTCGACATTTTGCGTGAAATCTTTTTGACTTCTCTAGGCTAGTTTCTCTCTTCTCTCATTCTGCTAATAGTGATTTTGAACATCAGTTGCTCAGCAAAGCAATTCAAAATGGACAGAGTCAGTATAAAGAATTGAAGTCAGAAATAGAAACGGGATAAACCCATAAAGCCCAATTTTAGATCAGATGCCCTCTATTTGAACGTCGTTCCTATAAGTCTTAGTTACCATCTCTTATGCTTATTGGTATTGATAGTGGTCTCTTTAGCCTCTCTCTAAGAAACAGAAGTATGTTCAATTACGAAATGCCATCAAAATAAATCGAACCTAAAAAATGTTTTTGTACAAAAATGTTTTTGTTTCAATACCTTCTATTCTTTCAATCCCAACCATGCCTATTGGAATCAGCGGCGGCTATTTTCCGGCAATCTGCCGGGTATGTTTTTTCTTCAAAATCACCATTTTGATCTATACATCAGATCTCTAATGAATTTTTTTTAAAATTGATCTTTCGAAGAATTTTATATTCATTTTTCATTCACGAGAAATTCTTCTTTCTAATCGAAAAGCAAAGTTTTTGCTTCGAACAAGGGTTTCCGGTCTAGATGACTTCACAATAGTTGATGAAAGTTTTTTTGAGAACAATTGAGTTATTAAAATGTCAATTATAGGTTTTTCTATGGTAAAAAGCTTGGTGGCAGCAACCTTGATCCCGCTACTCTGATCTTTTAAGACTTCTTTAATTTTCGATAAATGGATCGTTTAAATAACTAGAAAATGGTGTTTTTATTAGATGAGTCGGAGAGAGCAGGATGTCTCGACACCTGTGGCGGAAATATACGGGCCACTGAACAATTACAGACGCTCACCTCCGAAAATTTTCCCAACTATTACAAAGAATCCGCCGTGTAACTGTTTCCTTCCTATAAGTCACAACTGGCAAATTTTTAGAAGTAAGCCACCTGTATTGCTGGTAAAAATTTTTGGATCTTTTAATTCCGTTTGTGCCCTTCCGGTACGTTACGTCCTCTAGTGCTCCCAGCGAGCACGCGCCATTACAAAGTAAATCGTTTTGTAAAAATACGGCACGTGCGTCAGGTTCGGGGGGGGGGGGGGGCTGCAAATAATACGCACCAACTAAGCTGGGGGGGGGGGGCACAAACGGAAAGGATCCAAACTTTTTATGATCAAGTTAGTTGTCTTTATCAAACTCTATAAAACTCGGGGTTTCATTCGTTCATATTTGATCAGACACAAACAACCTTTCACTGCTTTTTTTCGAACTGACTAGTTTTATCTAAGATAGGAAACATTTATCTTTACGAGGTGCTCGTGGACAATCACGGCTGAAGAGAACTATCGAGTAAATGTATCGCTAATTGAGATTGACCTCGAGGAAAAAATGGCGGGAAAAGTTTGTATGGATAGGTTATCGATTTATGATGGAAATGCGAGTTCATGGGACGCTTTGCAATTCACCGGCGAGGAAAAATTGTGTGGCAACAGTTTGCCAGACCCTAATTGGGTAATTTCATCCGGACACGAATTGACAGTTAGTTTTATTACTGATGAAACATGGAATGCTAAAGGGTTCAATTTAACATACCAATCTGTTCTAAATCGGGACAAACGAAACACCCCCCAAAAATCTAGTTTTGAAGGCAAGGATGCGACAGCGCCTAAAGTCGAAAACAAAAAACAGGGAAGAATTTCTGTCTCCAGTCTGGCGAAAAGATCTTTATCTGCGAACGATTTTAGAGCCAACGATGAAACTCATGACATGAGGGTCGAGAATATTAATTAAATCTTGGTAGTTCACTCGACATTTTGATTGTCAAGGGTCGATAACAGGATACTTTCAAGGTAAACAAAAATTGAAAAAATGGAGAAATTTGAGTTTGAAACTCGACCCAAAATCGACAGAAAGTTTTCATCTTACAACTGAAATGTCATAGATCCTCTATCATAGAAGAAAAAAGCTCGCCGAAAATTGGCAATATTTCATCTTTATCATAAAGAAAAGTTCCTGGGCAAAAAACTGTTCATATTGATTTCAATTAACAAGAGATATTGAAACCCAATCAAAGTCCGATATTGAAACCAAGTTTGATTTTGAAACCCAGGTTCAGGTCTCAGACCAAAGGCACCTCTGATCAGAATATAGTCAGACTTCAGTCTCTGCTCAGACCTTGACAGACCGAAATGACCTCTGACCAGACTTTTGTGCGACCATATTTGTGCGACTTTAGTGAGACCATAAAATTCTGCGCTACTGTTGTACGACCTATAATTTTGGTCACACGATAACCCCTGTGTGTGACCCAAGTCGGTCTGGTCAGAGGTGGCTAGGGTCTGGGACCTCGAACTGGGAACTACAGAACAAAATACTGGTCACAAATGCGTCCAACTTTTTCAATGAGACCCTTAAACAATCGGACACCGCAAAAAGATCTGTTTGACAGTGAGAGACAATTTTTGCAACCCACGAAGAAAACGGAGACTAGGATTGTCTCAGCGGATAGGCCAAACCCAATAAAAATAAAATACACTGTTAGAAACATGACATCAGAAACAAGGTTGATCAGAAGTTAAATAAATTTACAGCTAACTAGGGCAAAATTTAATTATATCCATCTTTCAAAATTTCTTTAATTAATCCTCAATTCTCGACCCCCGAATGGCGACGACATATAGAACCGATAAAAACGAAGGACAATATTCTCTATTCGACCGCTTCGAGGCTTCGATACGATCCGAGTATGCAGACTTCAAACGCAATTTACTTTCGTACAACTTGATGGAGCTCAATGGTCATCAAGCAAAAGAGTTCATTGCTGAATGTGAATTTGATGACTCTGAATGTCTTCCTCTCGGATATGAGTTCACTTCATCTCCCAGTGAGCTCTACGGCAACTGCTTTACTTATAACTCCAGGTTATTTCATAACGTGTCCCTCAAAGATGAAATAATCTATTTCGAAGACAACTATAGTCATATGTCAGAGTTGAAAAAGTCAAAGTTCAAAGGTCAAATTTCGAAGTTCAAAGGTCATATTTCAAAGGTCAAAGTTTAAAGCTAAAATATGCACGCAAAAAAAACCTGATGTGAACAGACGTTGAAACGAAGAAACGTTCGCATACACATGACCACAGTAGAGCTCAAATGCAGGTTTGGGCATTTTGAAACCCGAAACGTTCGATTATTTCAACTTATGAGACAGACTAGTCAGTCCCATAAAGTTGAAAAACTATCGGACATCTCAAAGGTCAAAGTTCAAATTTAATACATGCAGAGATGAGTACTTTGTCGTCCGTTTGCATGTGTTGAAAGTTTTTCGACTTTATGAGATAGTCAGTCCCATAAAGTTGCAACGCTTTCGAACGTTGAAAGGTCAAAGTTCAAATTTAAAACATGGAGATATCTAGCAAAACACTGCACATTTGCACGCCCCGAGCTTTTCGAACGTTCGCTTGCGTTGCAACTTTATGGGACTTACTATACTATAGCGCACATAGATTTTTTGGTTTGACAGTTCTGGCTTTCGAGCAATTGTGGTTATTAGTGTTGTCTTTTGTGTTAAATTGCAGTTGTTATCTGCCTATTTAGGAAACAAACCTTTCAAGGAAGTATCAATCGTTAAATTAGGTTCAGTTTCTGGTTATAGATATGCAGAAGAAAGCTTGAAAAACTCAACAAAAGCCGGCAACCAATATGGTCTGAAATTGACCCTATTCATAGACGCCGAGGAATACATTGGAATTCTTGCTCCAAGAACAGGAGCCAGAGTTTTAATTCACGATCCGTACACTGTTTCCGATGATGGAGCCAGCACAATCGCAGCTGCGGCCGGAGAAACAACTTCTATCAGCCTAAAAATGGAGAAAACTTCCCTTTTGGGTGATGAGTACGGAAACTGCGCTACTAAATTTCCCGAAGTTTTGATGCTGGACAAAAAATTGGAGGAAGCAATCCTGAAATATTCCCAAGATTTATGCACAACTTTTTGCCTGATCCATTCCATGTCTTTGCGTTGTTGTTGTTTAGTATCCCTTCCCGATTTGAAAGGTTTCACCGCGAATGAAATCGTGAATAACTGTTCACAGAATGTCTGCGATACGAGCGATAAAGAAAAAGTCAATTGCGTGAACAGAATTTACGAAGACAGCAAAAATGGAGATTTGGGTTGTGATTGCCCTTTGGCTTGTCAATCAACTGATTATATACTAACCACTTCAAGGTCACCTTGGCCTTCCAAAAGTTTTGCCCCCTTTCTCGCCTCAAAACTTCTTCAATCAAAATCCAGACGAATTTTGGAATACACTCAAAATTTAGTATCGCGACCAAATATTACAGAAGAAATCTTGCAGAAAAATTTTAAAGAAAATTTTGTGCGCGTGGAGATTTTTTTCGAAAGTTTAACATTTAAAATGATAACTTCGTTCCCAGCTTATGAATTCGCTGATTTAGGGAGCGATTTTGGAGCTTACATTGGGTTATGGCTCGGATGGAGTATTTTTGTTATTTTTGATGTTATTGAGTTTATAATTCATTGTTTTGAGGCACTTATTGTGAACAATTCAACCTCAACTGTTTGAAAACAATTTTTCTATTGAGATATCGCCCGAGGAATTATTTTTAGTTGTAAATCAAAACCATTTTTTATGCTTAATTTGAGTAAAGTCTAGGTCCAGCAGGTCTTTATTAATTTCAACATTTGAGCTTTTTCTTCAAAACTCTAGTGCAACTCAACTCCGACTCTTATTTTACAAGATTCTTGCAAACGACGATCATCTTGCAAGACTCGGGTATGATTGTGCAGTCTTGCAAGAGTAATGTGACCAAGAGTAAGATGCAATATCCCTGCAAGATTACCGTGGGTAATGGAATAGGGAGTACGACATTCAGAAAGTTGTATCATTGACAGTTTTAAGCCGGAGTAATCAAATTTACTCTTTGCTTCCAGACATTTTTCAGCTGAGGCCTTTCTCGACCTCTGCCAAAAATTCGGTCACATTTTTCGAAAATCATTCCGCAGTTGAGTGTGCGACTTTACATGAATCTGTCCGGGTCGTGATGTGAACGTTAAGAAATGCTAAGAAATGTAAGAATTGCGATTTATAGCGCTGAATGCGGTGAAAAATTTTCGTCGCTAAGATTTGCAAGTCTTCAAAAATTCACCGCTCAATTGACCAAATATTTTGACCGCAGAAACTATTGCATAATAAAACAAAAATAAGAATAGCGGTGAAAGCATTTAGAGCGATGAAAAACAAATTACCTCTAAGAATCCCAAACCTCAAAAAAATTCACCGCTAAATTTACCAAATATTTTCACTGCAGAAAATTTTGCAATTAAGGATGTGAGAAAAGCGGTGAATGCGTTGCGAATCCTGAATAAATCAACGCTAAAAACAGCAAACCACACAAAGTTTTACCAGTTGGTAAGCAGAATTTCCTAACTACTCACCTTTTCAATGAAACAATTTAAAATTTGAAGTGAATGTGTTGAAAGCCGCCAAAAGTACACTGCTTTTACAACAAAATTTGCTGAAACGTGCAGATAGCTGAAATAGTGGTAGCAAAAGTCGTTTCTTTACTTAAAAAATCATTTTCTATATATGAATTGTGTTTACTGCCTTTAACCTGCCTTATTTAATAAATATTGAATGATGATTTCCTCTCGTCTTCATTCTAGCTACTGCAGGCAGAATCTTTTTTTAAATTTCCCTAAAAATTAAGGACACGCAGAACAATTGGTTAGCCATTGGTTAAGGTTGGAGAAGGTCACGAGATCTAAAGATGATGGCGAAACATCTTAATTTGACTCATTTGTGTGCATGAGAAGAAACTGGCTGGACCTCAACTGAGGTCCTCGACCGTGTAATTTAAATCAAATTTCAATAATCGACCCAACCACCTGGAATTAATAGGTTATTTCATAATTCCAGGGCTAGACTAGGTAAAGCTACATGTAAGCTAAATTTGGTAAATCTCATACGTTTAAGTTCGAAGAATCTTGCTAATAATAAAACTATTACTTAGCAACTTTGGGAGCTGTTCGTTTGAGTTTGCTTGAAATGCTGTCCTTAAATTGGCTTTTTTTTCAAATTGTGTCGAATTTTCCCCTAAAAACAATGTAAAATTAGGGGGAGGGGAGGTGTAGTCGGGGGAATTTTCAACCTTTCCCCCTCAAAACCCTTACACCAATTTGTGGGACAATGGGGTGTAATTCGATGCAAGCTTGGGGGGTTATTTGGGGTGGGGTGATAAAATGGTGTAAGAGTAGGGGGTAATTTTGGGGGTAAAATGATGGAAGCGTAGGTGGTATTTATCCCCTTGAAAGCCCCAATCTTATATTGTTTTAGCCGCCATACTTCAGGACTGACAGTCTTGAACTTGCAATCAATGTACCCTCCGCTGGTTCTCATTAGCCTCTAAACCATCAATGCTTGCCCAATTCTTGACGGCCCATCTATATGAATTTACTCTCCCCAATCCCCCCTGATCTTACATCGTTTATTTTATCCCCCATCACCAAAAAAAATATCCCCCTAATCTTGCACATTTTTGGGGGTAGTTTGGGGGTAAAATCTACAAAGTCCCCCATTACCACCCATTAACCCCTAATCTTACATTGTTTAACCCCCATAGACAATTAACCCATACTCTTACATCAATTTTAGGGGGTAATCAGGCGGGTAACTTCGACAAAGGGATGACAGTATATCGGTTTCGGAATCCGATGCCCAAGAAGGGAATTTTTTCAACCTCTCAACCTGGTTGAACAGTTACCAAAGAGATATATTTCTTGTAATTCATACTTAAACTCTAACTCGAGTTCTCCAGTTAAGAAAAACAAATCAATCAGGAATTAACTACACCGCATTTCGTAGGGATGTATTAATGGAAATTGGAAAAGAATATATTTATAGGTTCAGAGCAATAGAAAAATTATCCTAATTTTGAGCATGTCGACTTGCGGAGAAGTTGAAGCTGATTCTTCGTTTGAGATATTTGATTGGTTTGTGAAATGGTCGAATCAGAATCAGCAAAAGGAGAGAGTTGATGAAGCCATAAGTGTACCTGAGGGTTCGCAGGACAGCGTCAGTTATTAATGGAGTCTCGTATCTCTCTATCCCTTCTGTATGGAGATGAATCCAGGGTTGCTTCTTTTTCAGGAAAGGATACTAAGCTAAATCTTGCCATTTGTGAACAATCGATAAATGTTTTGAAAAAACTTAGAAATTTAGGCAAAACATTTATGCTGGATCACTGCCTAAAAAACATAGAGAAGTCACCAACTATTAGCTTTTCATAAAAGTAATGATTGTTAACTCATTAGTACGCGTATTACGCGTGAAAAGGTCCTGTGAAGTTTCCTTCTCAGCTCGGAAGCAGACCGCAAGAGCAATCACTTAAAAAGAGATAGAGAAATTTATTGGTTGACTGACAAATATAGGATGTAGTACACATACAAGATCAAATATAGGACTGACATTATAGGACAAATCTCGTCTAAATTTTGTTGTTTTTGAGAATAAGTGTAACATGTTGCGAAAATTTGTTGTTTTTTTGAAAAAAAAATCGATCTAGCCTTATGCACGCAAAGGGCAAATGTCAAGATGTCAAGATTTTCGTCTAGTGTTCAAAAATTTTGGGGCGGCCTAGCGTCCTCATTCGATCAAAAGCGTCTATTTACAGACTCGTTCAATCACGTCCAAGACTACAGTCCTTTCCAAAAATCGAACTTTTCGTGTGTTTATGTCCAGACTATCCTGGGTTCAATCTTTTGTGCGTTACGATCATCCATGTTTCCTTACCCTAAAATGCTACTGGAGATGGTGGTAACTTCTAAGAAAACCACCTATTTTGTATATTAATATATATATATATAATATATATATATATATATATATACATATATATATATATATATATATATATATATATATATAATATATATATATATATATTTATATATGTATATATATTTATACGTGTGTGTTTGTGTGTGTGATTGTAAGTTTTTTGTGTGTGGTGTGTGTTTGTGTGTTTTTTGTGTTTGTGTGTGTGGGATAATGGGTGTAATTCGATGCAAGCTTGGGGGGTAGTTTGGGGTGGGGTGATAAAATGGTGTAAGAGTAGGGGGTAATTTTTGGGGGTAAATGATGGAAGCGTAGGTGGTAATTATCCCCTTGAAAAGCCCCAATCTTATATTGTTTTAGCCGCCATACTTGAGGACTGACAGTCTTGAACTTGCAATC
>NW_027452104.1:0-7500 GCF_964194025.1 Convolutriloba macropyga
ACAACTTTCACATGCTGATGTTTCTGCTTTCGCATACTAGAAACAGCATAATACTTATTGTTTTGTCAAGTAATTTGTGTGTCTTTCCCATGTGAAGTTTCACCGGTCAACAATGTTTCCCTGACCAATTACGGCTACTAGTAGCTGTATAATACTAGGGAAAATGATTGAGGATTTAATATCAGATTTTCACATGTTGATGTTTCGGCTTTCGCCTACTAGAAACAACATAATACTAGTCTGCTAAGAAATCTCGCTCAAATTGCCTTTTCACATACAGAAGTTTCACCTTCTATTGGTTAGAGAACAGTTCTCAGCTGTCGACATGGTTACTAGTAACAACATCGTACTCAACACAAAAATTCTTCAACTTCACAACTTTCACATGCTGATGTTTCTGCTTTCGCGTACTAGAAACAGCATAATACTTATTGCTTTGTCAAGAAGTGTGTGTGTCTTTCCCATGCGAAAGTTTCACCGGTCAGCAATAATTGCCGTGTCCAATTAAGGTTACTCATAGCTGTATAATACTAGGGAAAATGATTGAGGATTTAATATCAGATTTTCACATGTTGATGTTTCGGCTTTCGCCTACTAGAAACAACATAATACTAGTCTGCTAATAAATCTCGCTCAAATTGCCTTTTCACATACAGAAGTTTCACCTCTTCTTGGTCACTGTACAGATGATGCTGTCTGTTCTTTTATTTGGTTCTGCTTATTATAAGGAGGGGCATCACTCCTTCCTCCTTGGTTTGCATGCATTAAGCCTGCTTTGTGAAAAGCGTATCTTTCTAGCTTTTCTTCGCCTTACTCGAGTAGGACGATACAATCCAGACATTAGTCAGTCTTGGTGTAAAGTCACTGAGTATTATTCGGTTCTGCTTTATTCAGCAATATGCTGTATAATTGTTGTAATTTGCGAACATATTTGTTCTCAGTTCCGAACTACTAGCGACGACAGATTACCAGCGGTCATGAGCCATCAAGGTAGTTCTTTGGTGCATCAAGTAGAGAGGTGCCATCAAACAACACTTCCCTAATAATGCTACACACATAGAATTTGCTACAGTGCAGCTTTTTACTTTGCAAAATTTGCGCACAAATTTTGCATAGAATAAATGTTTTATCAAGATTTTTAGATCCCCTCCCTTGAGAGAACGTTACTCCTTTAAGTGAACACCCCGCGGCGTCCTGTTGTTATTGCTTATAACCATTTCGCAAGCCGGAGGCATAATGCACTACGCAAGCCGCTACTTTGGCACAGAGGCACCTAGTTTTACACCCGGGACTTCAGGTGGCCCAGTTTTACACCCAGTACAGCGGTGCCAGTTGGTAACCCGGTGGATCCTCGGAGACCAGACATGATCATAGATCAAACCCGATGTATGCTACTCCTGAACGTATAGTATCTCCACTGTGCAATGAAATTATCGTTCGTTTCGGGCCTTCCTATACGTTCAGCAGACAATCGCTAGGAATTCACCTCGTGACCCGTGGTGACCACACTGGATTTCAAGTTTATTGATTTGGACAGACCTGTCATTTATTTTGCTTTTCAGCTTCAGTTCTGCTCGATCTAGCTTGCCTAAGGCTTGATCTCGCTTTGCTCACCCCTGTAGGAGCCTCTACTAGTACCACTCGGAGTAATGGGGAATCCACCAGACCTAATCGATGAATGCCATCAAACAACAAACATCATACCCGGCTTCATCAGGCATATTTTATTACTTCCGAGAGGTACTTTAGTATCAGATCTTTCTCCATGCCTCTTATGAGGACCCGTCAGACCTTTCGGTTTATCGTTTAGCTTCAGTCCTGCTCGATCTAGCTTTCCCAAGGCTCGATCTAGCTCTATTCGCCCCACTAGAGGGCTCTCTAAGACCCCTCGGTCTTAGTGTTAGCTCCGGTACTGCTCGGTCGTGCTTGCTGAAGGCCCGACCCAGCTTTAGTTAGATTCTCGTACTTTCTCTTGGCCTCTCTAGGAGGACCAGACAGACCTCTCGGTCTATCGTTTAGCTTCAGTCCTGCTCGATCTAGCTTGCCCAAGGCTTGATCAAGCTCTATTCGCCCCGCTAGAGGGCTCTCTAAGACCCCTCGGTCTTAGTGTTATCTTCTGTAATGCCTAACCAAGCTTACTACAGGCCTTGGTCAGGTCTTTATCGGTCACCGATTAGTAACAGACCAATCATAGGGCCTTCCACCCTATCCGGGTTGAGGTCTTTAGTCCAGCCATATTTTGACAAGACACCTCTCCCTAATAATGCCCCACACATAGAATTACTGTCCATGCAGTATTTAACTTGTGTTTTTTTCTAAAATTTGATTTTCACTTTTTGGAGGTTCATTTGCTCCTCTGACACTCTTTCAGCTTCAATCTTACTCGATCTAGCTTTCCCAAGGCTCGATCTAGCTCTATTCGCCCCACTAGAGGGCTCTCTAAGACACTTCGGTCTTAGTGTTAGCTCCGGTCTTGCTCAATCGTGCTTGCTGAAGGCGCGATCAAGCTTTAGTTAGCTTCTCGTACTTCCTCTTGGCCTCTCTAGGAGGACCAGACAGACCTCTCGGTCTATCGTTTAGCTTCAGTCCTGCTCGATCTAGCTTTCCCAAGGCTCGATCTAGCTCTATTCGCCCTGCTAGAGGGCTCTCTAAGACCCCTCGGTCTTAGTGTTAGCTCCGGTACAGCTCGGTCGTGCTTGCTGAAGGCCCGATCAAGCTTTAGTTAGATTCTCGTACTTTCTCTTGGCCTCTCTAGGAGGACCAGACAGACCTCTCGGTCTATCGTTTAGCTTCAGTCCTGCTTGATCTAGCTTTCCCAAGGCTCGATCTAGCTCTATTCGCCCTGCTAGAGGGCTCTCTAAGACCCCTCGGTCTTAGTGTTAGCTCCGGTACAGCTCGGTCGTGCTTGCTGAAGGCCCGATCAAGCTTTAGTTAGCTTCTCGTTTTTTCTCTTGGCCTCTCTAGGAGGACCAGACAGACCTCTCGGTCTATCGTTTAGCTTCAGTCCTGCTCGATCTAGCTTTCCCAAGGCTCGATCTAGCTCTATTCGCCCCGCTAGAGGGCTCTCTAAGACCCCTCGGTCTTAGTGTTAGCTCCGGTACAGCTCGGTCGTGCTTGCTGAAGGCCCGATCAAGCTTTAGTTGGCTTCTCGTACTTTCTCTTGGCCTCTCTAGGAGGACCAGACAGACCTCTCGGTCTATCCTTTAGCTTCAGTCCTGCTCGATCTAGCTTTCCCAAGGCTCGATCTAGCTCTATTCGCCCCGCTAGAGGGCTCTCTAAGACCCCTCGGTCTTAGTGTTATCTCCTGTAATGCCTAACCAAGCTTACTACAGGCCTTGGTCAGGTCTTTATCGGTCACCGATTAGTAACAGACCGATCATAGGGCCTTCCACCCTATCTGGGTTGAGGTCTTTAGTCCAGCCATATTTTGACAAGACACCTCCCCCTAATAATGCCCCACACATAGAATTACTGTTTATGCAGCTTTTCACTTGTGAAATTTTTAATTTTCGCAATTATTATAGAATAAGTGTTTGCGCAGCTTTTCATAGGTCGAGCTCTAGCTAGCTAGCTCAAGCTAGCTAGCTAGCTCAAGCTCAAGCTATCTAGCTCAAGCTCAAGCCAGCTAGCTCAAGCTCAAGCTAGCTAGCTAGCTCAAGCTCAAGCTAGCTAGCTAGCTCAAGCTCAAGCTAGCTAGCTCAAGCTCAAGCTAGCTAGCTCAAGCTCAAGCTAGCTAGCTAGCTCAAGCTCAAGCTCAAGCTAGCTAGCTCAAGCTCAAGCTCAAGCTAGCTAGCTAGCTCAAGCTCAAGCTAGCTAGCTAGCTCAAGCTCAAGCTAGCTAGCTAGCTCAAGCTCAAGCTAGCTAGCTCAAGCTCAAGCTCAAGCTCAAGCTAGCTAGCTAGCTCAAGCTAGCTAGCTAGCTCAAGCTCAAGCTAGCTAGCTAGCTCAAGTTCAAGCTAGCTAGCTAGCTCAAGCTCAAGCTAGCTAGCTAGCTCAAGCTCAAGCTAGCTAGCTCAAGCTCAAGCTAGCTAGCTCAAGCTCAAGCTAGCTAGCTAGCTCAAGCTCAAGCTCAAGCTAGCTAGCTCAAGCTCAAGCTCAAGCTAGCTAGCTAGCTCAAGCTCAAGCTAGCTAGCTAGCTCAAGCTCAAGCTCAAGCTAGCTAGCTAGCTCAAGTTCAAGCTAGCTAGCTAGCTCAAGCTCAAGCTAGCTAGCTCAAGCTCAAGCTAGCTAGCTCAAGCTCAAGCCAGCTAGCTCAAGCTCAAGCTCAAGCTAGCTAGCTAGCTCAAGCACAAGCTAGCTAGCTAGCTCAATCTCAAGCTAGCTAGCTCAAGCTCAAGCTAGCTAGCTCAAGCTCAAGCTAGCTAGCTAGCTCAAGCTCAAGCTCAAGCTAGCTAGCTCAAGCTCAAGCTCAAGCTAGCTAGCTAGCTCAAGCTCAAGCTAGCTAGCTAGCTCAAGCTCAAGCTCAAGCTAGCTAGCTCAAGCTCAAGCTCAAGCTAGCTAGCTAGCTCAAGCTCAAGCTGGCTAGCTAGCTCAAGCTCAAGCTAGCTAGCTAGCTCAAGCTCAAGCTAGCTAGCTCAAGCTCAAGCTCAAGCTCAAGCTAGCTAGCTAGCTCAAGCTAGCTAGCTAGCTCAAGCTCAAGCTAGCTAGCTAGCTCAAGTTCAAGCTAGCTAGCTAGCTCAAGCTCAAGCTAGCTAGCTAGCTCAAGCTCAAGCTAGCTAGCTCAAGCTCAAGCTAGCTAGCTCAAGCTCAAGCTAGCTAGCTAGCTCAAGCTCAAGCTCAAGCTAGCTAGCTCAAGCTCAAGCTCAAGCTAGCTAGCTAGCTCAAGCTCAAGCTAGCTAGCTAGCTCAAGCTCAAGCTAGCTAGCTAGCTCAAGTTCAAGCTAGCTAGCTAGCTCAAGCTCAAGCTAGCTAGCTCAAGCTCAAGCTAGCTAGCTCAAACTCAAGCTAGCTAGCTAGCTCAAGTTCAAGCTAGCTAGCTAGCTCAAGCTCAAGCTAGCTAGCTAGCTCAAGCTCAAGCTAGCTAGCTCAAGCTCAAGCTAGCTAGCTCAAGCTCCAGCTAGCTAGCTAGCTCAAGCTCAAGCTCAAGCTAGCTAGCTCAAGCTCAAGCTCAAGCTAGCTAGCTAGCTCAAGCTCAAGCTAGCTAGCTAGCTCAAGCTCAAGCTAGCTAGCTAGCTCAAGTTCAAGCTAGCTAGCTAGCTCAAGCTCAAGCTAGCTAGCTCAAGCTCAAGCTAGCTAGCTCAAGCTCAAGCCAGCTAGCTCAAGCTCAAGCTCAAGCTAGCTAGCTAGCTCAAGCACAAGCTTGCTAGCTAGCTCAAGCTCAAGCTAGCTAGCTCAAGCTCAAGCTAGCTAGCTCAAGCTCAAGCTAGCTAGCTCAAGCTCAAGCTCAAGCTAGCTAGCTAGCTCAAGCACAAGCTTGCTAGCTAGCTCAAGCTCAAGCTAGCTAGCTCAAGCTCAAGCTAGCTAGCTCAAGCTCAAGCTAGCTAGCTAGCTCAAGCTCAAGCTCAAGCTAGCTAGCTCAAGCTCAAGCTCAAGCTAGCTAGCTAGCTCAAGCTCAAGCTAGCTAGCTAGCTCAAGCTCAATTGGGAGCGCTTTTCTCGCACTCTGATTGGCTGCCACTGTTAGGCCATTTGGGAGCGCTTTTCTCGCACTCTGATTGGCTGCCACTGTTAGGCCATTTGGGAGCGCTTTTCTCGCACTCTGATTGGCTGCCAGTGTTAGGCCATTTGGGAGCGCTTTTCTCGCACTCTGATTGGCTGCCAGTGTTAGGCCATTTGGGAGCGCTTTTCTCGCTTTTCTCTTCAGCTTACTTCAGCTAATTTAGAACACAACCGAACATTTGTAGCAAGACACCGCACAACCTTGGCTGCTTGGTTGCCTGAGCACAAGTTCAAGTTCTTTCCCAGTGCCGTAACACGACACTGGAATTTTCACCAAATGTCAACCACCGTTTGCCGTACACTCCGAATTATGTTACGGTGCTTATTGGCTAGAGAAGAACTCAAAAGTATGAGTTGATTGCAAGGCAGTAGACATGGTTTCGCACAGCATAGATCAACATAGAATAAAACTCTCTGCAGAATTTTGATCTTCCTTCTTCCTAACTCCTGCTTGCTGAAGGCCCGATCAAGCTTTAGTTAGCTTCTCGTTTTTTCTCTTGGCCTCTCTAGGAGGACCAGACAGACCTCTCGGTCTATCGTTTAGCTTCAGTCCTGCTCGATCTAGCTTTCCCAAGGCTCGATCTAGCTCTATTCGCCCCGCTAGAGGGCTCTCTAAGACCCCTCGGTCTTAGTGTTAGCTCCGGTACAGCTCGGTCGTGCTTGCTGAAGGCCCGATCAAGCTTTAGTTGGCTTCTCGTACTTTCTCTTGGCCTCTCTAGGAGGACCAGACAGACCTCTCGGTCTATCCTTTAGCTTCAGTCCTGCTCGATCTAGCTTTCCCAAGGCTCGATCTAGCTCTATTCGCCCCGCTAGAGGGCTCTCTAAGACCCCTCGGTCTTAGTGTTATCTCCTGTAATGCCTAACCAAGCTTACTACAGGCCTTGGTCAGGTCTTTATCGGTCACCGATTAGTAACAGACCGATCATAGGGCCTTCCACCCTATCTGGGTTGAGGTCTTTAGTCCAGCCATATTTTGACAAGACACCTCCCCCTAATAATGCCCCACACATAGAATTACTGTTTATGCAGCTTTTCACTTGTGAAATTTTTAATTTTCGCAATTATTATAGAATAAGTGTTTGCGCAGCTTTTCATAGGTCGAGCTCTAGCTAGCTAGCTCAAGCTAGCTAGCTAGCTCAAGCTCAAGCTATCTAGCTCAAGCTCAAGCCAGCTAGCTCAAGCTCAAGCTAGCTAGCTAGCTCAAGCTCAAGCTAGCTAGCTAGCTCAAGCTCAAGCTAGCTAGCTCAAGCTCAAGCTAGCTAGCTCAAGCTCAAGCTAGCTAGCTAGCTCAAGCTCAAGCTCAAGCTAGCTAGCTCAAGCTCAAGCTCAAGCTAGCTAGCTAGCTCAAGCTCAAGCTAGCTAGCTAGCTCAAGCTCAAGCTAGCTAGCTAGCTCAAGCTCAAGCTAGCTAGCTCAAGCTCAAGCTCAAGCTCAAGCTAGCTAGCTAGCTCAAGCTAGCTAGCTAGCTCAAGCTCAAGCTAGCTAGCTAGCTCAAGTTCAAGCTAGCTAGCTAGCTCAAGCTCAAGCTAGCTAGCTAGCTCAAGCTCAAGCTAGCTAGCTCAAGCTCAAGCTAGCTAGCTCAAGCTCAAGCTAGCTAGCTAGCTCAAGCTCAAGCTCAAGCTAGCTAGCTCAAGCTCAAGCTCAAGCTAGCTAGCTAGCTCAAGCTCAAGCTAGCTAGCTAGCTCAAGCTCAAGCTCAAGCTAGCTAGCTAGCTCAAGTTCAAGCTAGCTAGCTAGCTCAAGCTCAAGCTAGCTAGCTCAAGCTCAAGCTAGCTAGCTCAAGCTCAAGCCAGCTAGCTCAAGCTCAAGCTCAAGCTAGCTAGCTAGCTCAAGCACAAGCTAGCTAGC
>NW_027452104.1:12500-16802 GCF_964194025.1 Convolutriloba macropyga
AGCTACTAGATGGTTCGATTAGTCTTTCGCCCCTATGCTCAGGTCAGACGATCGATTTGCACGTCAGAACCGCTTCGGGCTTCCACCATGGTTTCCCGTGGCTTCGCCCTGCCCAAGCATAGATCACCATCTTTCGGGTCGTGTGCTACTTGCTCTGGATCAGTCATGCAATAAGAGCAAAACCGTCCGTGGTTGCGGGACACCGAATCGGCGCCCTCACCACACAAAGTAGTGCAATTCATAAAAATTACACTGTTCACTTTCATTTCGCGTGTGCGCTTTCAATGAGCGACAACACTTGCAAGCAACTCACACTCCTTGGTCCGTGTTTCAAGACGGGCTGTAGAGAGCATTGAATAGGAAGTTGAGGTCAGACAGGCAATCAAGATCAATTTATCTCATTTTGTTTAGAATCAACAAGAAGAATTCCGAGGAAAACTTCTGCTCGATTCATTAACAAGATTTGCCAAAAGACGACAACTACACTACTCGGTAGCCGAGAATATAATATCAAGGCATTGAGTATGGTAACGCTCACTCCAGTTCCCCTTCAACAGTTTCACGTACTTTTCACTCTCTCTTCAGAGTGCTTTTCAACTTTCCCTCACGGTACTTGTTTACTATCGGTCTCGCTTTATAATTAGCTTTTGGAGAGACATATCTCCAGCTTCGAGTTGCACTTTCAAACAACTCTACTCATAGGAATGAGCCATTATGACTGGTATCGAAAATGACCTTTACAGGATTTTCACCTTCTTTGATGCTACTTTCCAGTAGACATCAGGACAAATTCACCAGTCTAGCATCAAACCATACCGGACACCGAGAAATGTTGCCATTTCTCTTCCCGATGAGCTTTTCCCTGTTCATTCGCCATTACTAAGGGATTCTCAGTTGATTTCTTTTCCTCCCCTTACTGATATGCTTAAGTTAAGGGGGTTCTCTCGCCCAATTCAGGTTATGTAGTTGATTGTCTCTTAATTGGTTCACTGACCAATATGAGACAGAAACCGATTCAGCAGTTTTGTTCGCTACTACTATCAAACACAGGTCGAAGTTTCCATTCAGTCATTAATTCCAACTTTCAAATGTTGTTGTTTCAGCTTTCGCTTACTAGAAGCAACATAATACTCGCTGCAATACAGACCTCGGGAAACCCTCACCGTGAATAAGGTTCACTCACATATTTCACTACATTTTGCGTGGGATTGGAGATGAGGCTACTCGTTCTTGCTCAGTACTAGGCTGAAAATTAACGAAACTTCGTTACAAACGTTCACATGTTGATGTTTCCGCTTTCGCGTACTCGAAACAACATAATACTAGTCTTTGTAATTTAGTTTCATAATTTCAACTGTTCTCATGCAGAATTTTTGCTCATTCTTATCCCAAATTTTGACCTGGCTACTAGTTACACTCCTTGTACTTATTGCAAAATGACCACAAATTTCAACAGCTTTCACATGTTGCTGTTTCGGCTTTCGCTTACTACAGTCAACATAATACTCGTTGCAAAATAAGTGCTCGGCATCTGCAATTTTCCAAAGACGAAGTTTCGCCAGTTCAATTTTCGCTCGCCAATTATGGCTACTAATTCACACGGTACTGAGCTCAACAACATTAAATTTGTTCAGCAAGACTTTCACATGTTGATGTTTTGGCTTTCGCCTACTAGAAGCAACATAATACTCGTCTTGTTAGCTCATTCAATGAGAATAGCTTTTCCCGTTGAGAATTTTTGCCTTCAATTGGCGTTGTAGTGAGTTTGGCTACTCAGATCACCAAATACTTGTGACAATTCGAACCAGAAATGTTTTCAATTTTCACATGCTGATGTTTCGGATTCAACCTACTAGAAGCAGCATAATACTTGTATTCAACAATTTCTGTATCAAATCCCAGTTTTCTCTGGTGCATCTTTGCCAAACTATTCCAAACTGCCTGAGTCTGAATACCAATTACAGGTACTAGTAAATGCACGTTACTAAGGACTATATAGTTCTAGGTTACTGTACACAACGACGTTCACATGTTGATGTTTCAGCTGCCGCTTACTAGAAACAACATAATACTTATCGTGCATACCTTTCCATAACTTGTCCTTTTCAGATGCATTAGTTTCCCTTTGTCTTGGCTTCTACAGTCAGACTGGCTACTAGTAACAGCACAGTACTAATCACATATCGTTCTACAGTTTGCAGACAACTTTCACATGTTGATGTTTCAGCTTTCGCCTACTAGAAACAACATAATACTCGCTGTATACATTTGTAGTTCTCTATGTAACTTTCATGTGAAGAAGTTTCGCCAGTCTTTTTGACTGTCTCAAATCTGAGTCATGCTTAGGCTACTAGTTGCTTCATAGTACTTATCGCCTCGAGATCATTGAACAAAACTTGATTTTCACATGTTGCTGTTTCAGCTTCCGCTTACTAGAAACAACATAATACTAGTCTCATTAAGTTCCGTCTCTTTGCAATTTTCTTATGAAGAAAATTCGCCATCACAATGACTCCAGCAGTTCTTGATCAAGGAATGCAATCATTGATCAGAATGCTATTATTTGAATCGGTTCTGCTTTAAGTGTTCCAATTTTATTGGAAGCACCAACAATAGAACATCAATGTGTTCAATCGAGAGTTATATAACCCTGAATCGGACGCAGTCAACAGCCGAAGCCGAGACCGCCTTTTGCGTTAGAGAGGTCGGTAAACAAATCTTGCGATTCATACCGAATTAACACATATAGCTGTGCTCCTCTTCGTAAAGCGAGCCAAGTGATCCCCTGTTGAAGGATGTATTTGGACCAATCTAGTAGCATTTGGTTTCCAACAAGCTCTCCCAAGTTAGCTTACTTATTGGGCTTTTCAACCAATTCGGTTGGCTACAAGCATCATCAAAGTACTAGCCACAGTTTGATCGCAAAATTCTACGACTTTCACATGTTGATGTTTCGGCTTGCGCTTAGCCTACTATAAGCAACATAATACTAGTCATATCATAGAGCGTGATCAGCTTGTGACGTTCTCATGATGAAGTTTCACCAACAGTGTCTCACTTCGAGCTTAAATCCAGCTACTAGTAACTACACAGTACTGACTGCAACGATAACTTTTATCTATACCTTTCACATGCTGCGCTTTCGGCCAGGGCCTACTAACGTCAACATAATACTCGATATAAACTTTTGTTCATGATGCAGCTTCCCCATGCAGAAGTTTCGCCTTCAAATGCTCTCTTGGCCATATGACGTAAGAAAAGGTTACTAGTAACATCACAGTACTAGCCACAGTTTGATTGCAAAATTCTACGACTTTCACATGTTGATGTTTCGGCTTGCGCTTAGCCTACTAGAAGCAACATAATACTAGTCATATCATAGAGCGTGATCAGCTTGTGACGTTCTCATGATGAAGTTTCACCAACAGTGTCTCATTTCGAGCTTAAATCCAGCTACTAGTAACTACACAGTACTGACTGCAACGCTAACTTTTATCTATACCTTTCACATGCTGCGCTTTCGGCCAGGGCCTACTAACGTCAACATAATACTCGATATAAACTTTTGTTCATGATGCAGCTTCCCCATGCAGAAGTTTCGCCTTCAAATGCTCTCTTGGCCATATGACGTAACACAAGGTTACTAGTAACATCACAGTACTAGCCACAATTTGATCGCAAAATTCTACGACTTTCACATGTTGATGTTTCGGCTTGCGCTTAGCCTACTAGAAGCAACATAATACTAGTCATATCATGGAGCGTGATCAGCTTGTGACGTTCTCATGATGAAGTTTCACCAACAGTGTCTCATTTCGAGCTTAAATCCAGCTACTAGTAACTACACAGTACTGACTGCAACGATAACTTTTATCTATACCTTTCACATGCTGCGCTTTCGGCCAGGGCCTACTAATGTCAACATAATACTCGATATAAACTTTTGTTCATGATGCAGCTTCCCCATGCAGAAGTTTCGCCTTCAAATGCTCTCTTGGCCATATGACGTAACACAAGGTTACTAGTAACATCACAGTACTAGCCACAATTTGATCGCAAAATTCTACGACTTTCACATGTTGATGTTTCGGCTTGCGCTTAGCCTACTAGAAGCAACATAATACTAGTCATATCATAGAGCTTGATCAGCTTGTGACATTCTCATGATGAAGTTTCACCAACAGTGTCTCATTTTGAGCTTAAATCCAGCTACTAGTAACTACACAGTACTGACTGCAACAATAACTTTTATCTATACCTTTCACATGCTGCGTTTTCGGCCAAGGCCTACTAACGTCAACA
>NW_027452105.1:0-38138 GCF_964194025.1 Convolutriloba macropyga
ATCGCGTTTTTTAATGTTTTTCTCAAAAATTTTTTCTCAAAAATCTTCTTTTTTAGCATCGGAACAGCCCGCTGGCAATTAGTTGATGATACCACATCCTTCTTTTACCGTGTTTTCGATAGTTTTACTTGTCATTTGATGTATAAATAGTACAATTTCAAAGTTTTCACCTAAATTTTACATTTTTTCGGCACTTTTAAGTTTCTTTTACTGTCTTTCTGTCAGTTTTTTTTTACAAAACGAGCGAGTAGTATTGTTACGTTTTACAACATGACACCTAACCATCCATCTACACACATTTTGAAAAATCTTATGACAATTTGTTGGTTTTTCATTCCAAGAAATTTTGATTTTTTTTGTGATTTTTTAAAATTCATTTTTACAATAGTGCTTATTAGGGACAAGTTGATAGTATTAGTTGCTATTCAACACAGCAGCCGAAGAACTCTTTGCAATGAATTGAGTAACCAGAAAAAAACTAGTAAAGATTTTGTTTTTCGTGGTTTATGTAATATGCTGAAGCAACTAATTCTTACTGTTTTAAGTTGAATAACTTTGTAAAATCCATTTCAAAGCACTCTATGAAGGAGTATAATTAAACAAAAGTTGATACTTGATTTTTAAACGTGATTTCCATTGGCTAAAATTCTAGGTTCCTGCTTATGGGATAATTCAAAAGACAGAGAACAAGTTCAAACATGATCAATTTGAGAAAACTGAAATCTTAGCAAATTTTTCATGTATAAACACCAAATAAACGCTTACATATAATTACACAAAAGAAATAAATTATGAGAAGCTCTAAAATTAAGCAGAGAAAGTGATGCTGATAAAAAGTTTAGTCTTCAAAAAGCACCGAGAGATTAAAATCCGACTTTCTTTTTTTAGGTGCTCTGCATACTTTTGGCGTCTCCAAATTGTTTGGAGTGATAGTCTTATCTTCTCCATCGCTCTCTGGAACTGGTGTTTTTGGTGATTCAAAGTTTGCCTCTGAAAGCATTGTAGTATCGGGTGTTTCTTGGCTTGTCGTTCCAATTCCAAATATCCAAGGAACTTGATCTCTGCTGAGTGCTGCGAAAAATGACGGGCTTGAGCTCTGAGGCGTTGTTGTAGCGCTAGGGTCACTCAGCGGAGTTGTCGGTAAGCTTTGCCCTGAAGAATTTGATGGTGATGTAGGCGATAATTGAATGCCCCAAAGACTGGCTAAATTGTCACGAGCATCTTGAGCTCCAAGGTGGTTTTCGAATAGTGGCACACAATCGCAATCATACTTGAAGAGAAGTTGCTTTGTCTCATCGGGTAATGTTGCAATGGCTTGCGGCTCACACGATTGCAGTTGTTGTGGAGGCACTAGACCACCAGAAGTTATAATACTTCCATGGGCAGGTAAGTTTTTTCCCGGCAAAGTGGCAACAAAATCGATAATTGGTTTTGGTATAATGAAGCGGTCTGATGTAATCCAATTTTTCTCAGAAAAGTCTTTATACTGTTGAATAAAAACAACATAATTTTCGTACATAGTCTGATATACTAAAGTCCTTTGCCAAGACTCTTCAGAATCAGAGAGCAAATAAAAAGACATTCTGAAATTTTAAAATTTCAAAAATTGTTCAAGCAAGCAATCGAGATCAGATAAATAAAGAGAGATTGAAAGATAGAGAGCAACTAATGCTTCAGAGGAAAATAGTCGTAGTTGTTAAAACTAATTTGATTTTATGGTTCAGGCACTCCCTTAGGTCACAATTGTTTTCAATCCACTAACTACGATTCTGATCCCCTGCATATTACCCACAGGAAGACAAATTTATTGAAGCTAGCTGTTATCAGTGCACCAGACCAATGTTTAACGACATATATTTATATGTCCCATGTTTAGGTTTAAGCTGTTTTATGCACACAACTTTTCTACATTAAGTTTTCCTTTTATTGCCCACTTTTCCTAGTGTGTATATATATTCCTATCAATTTGATCTCTGACCTTAATTGTAATAAAGTTTCATGGACCCAACATGTTTTACTGCACGTGTTAATATATAAACAAACACGTGCGTTATAGAATAGTAGTTTTCTACATGTTCAGTGTTCCTTTTGCCCACATTTTCTGACACGTGTTTTATGTCTTCTTATCAATTTGATCTTTGAACTCTCTTTGCAATAAAATTCCATGGACCACGCACGTGTTAATAATTGAACAGACATGTGTTTTACAGAAAGGTTTCCAAGTTAAAATGAATTAACAGACTCAAGTACGCCGCTGGCGTACTTGAGTCTGCATTTTCACACATTTAAACCTGTTTGCAATTAAAGACAGAGACGACACTTGTTTAATCCAAGCTTGCCGCGCCACTTTGGTGTGAGTGTTTCTTCGAGGTGGTCTGTTAAATTTTATATCGCATTTCAAAAGAACCTGTTATCAGTATAACCAAAGACTAAGTTGAAATATGCCGTTTTCTGCCACAAAAGATTCTGAGTTTGGGGATAGTTATTCTGATATTTCAAAGACGGAAAAACGTCTAATCAGGGCCACCCTCAAAACTTATGAGAAGACTGGAACGTATGTGTTTCTGAAACTATTCAAGAAAGTTGACGACGATTACGAATTTCAACAACGGCTGTCACTAACTACCGAAGAATTTGATAAACTTATTAAAAAAGCGCCAAAAATTAGGGAAACTTTTCCACTCAGTTCACAAGAAGCTGAATCAAAATCGAAGATTGACGGACCTTCTCCTGCTAAGAAAACGAAATTTAGCGCAACATAAAAGTCATGGTTGAGGCAATGTTTGAGCGTTCACCTAGTTACTTCAAACAGTTTCAGAAACAGTTTCAATTTTTAGTCACTAATGAAAAAATTAACTGGTCAAGCGTGAAAAATTTTGCAGTGTGTTCCCATTTCGATTCAGAATTTTGTCAGTTGACAACAACGACATCTACTAACCATTTTCATGTTCTGATAGATACATCAGAAGCAGCAACAACTTACAAAGACATTTTCAAACGAAACAAGGCTTTCCCCGTATCTTGTCTTTTCACAACTTTTCGATACTTGTTTTCATCAGCAGTGGATTTGGAGACAAAAGGCGATGTCTTTTTTAAATTGAAGTTAGCGGTTGATTTCAACATTAAGAACGAAGAAAAACCTGAGCCTGCAGCAACAGTGCGGAAGCGTTTACCAGCAATTGTTACTTTATCACAACAGCTACAAACGAAAACTGCTGCAAACTCAAACAAAAATAATGGAAATACTGTGAAGTCAGTGAAAACAACGGTGGCGCAGAAGTCAGTACACAACATGATTTTGCCGGGAAAGCAAACTCAAACAGACAATTTCAGTAGTGAAACTTTGCGTAGATTTGAATCAATTTTAACTGATCCTCATTCTGGTGCTTTTTGTCGGATTATGGATATTTTTGTGAGTGGTTATGGAAATTTGAAAATTGATACTGATTTGTTGTTCATTCGTTTTGTGTATGAAGAAAAAATTAAATTTTGAAAAAATTGAATTTCATTCAAACATTAATAGTGTTAGGTCATCATCATATGGAGAGCAAACCGTATCAAATCATTATCACTACATTTAACAATGGGCTGAAAACTGAAAATAAGATGAGCAATATAAATACAAAAAAGTCCACATAGTTTTGAGTCTCGACTTTGTATGGGCTGATTTTCTAGAACTTGACATAGCTGAATATCTCCTTGGGTAGAAACCAGTCTTCGATATACATTCTTATAGAACACAATTGGTTGCCCCAGAGGATCGGCAAAAATCAAATTCTTGTTTTTGACGCATAATAGGAGCCAATGTGTTCCAGCATTGTCAGACGTTGATGCGTTGACTATTATAAATGAATTTGGTTGCAAAATTTTAGGGAAATTATTTGCTGCAAAGACACCCAGAAATTTGTGCTTCAGTAGCTTGCAGCGCTGTATTAAATCATTTACTTCGTCTTCGTTCATTAATTTGTCAATATATGGTTTTTCGACACACGTCGTGCACTGTCAACGTAAATTGTACTTGTTTTTTCGCCAATTATAAAAATTTCAATATTGTTTGGAAGAGCCGCTGAGAACTTCAGTTCCACGGTTATTGAACTGTTTGTCAGCTCCGGGTGAATAAAATCATGGGAAGCCTGTTGCGTGCTGGTAAAGTCAAAAACCATAAGAAAATGGCTGGGATAATCGCTCAGTTTAATTCCATGACCGTTGTCAATATAAGCCAAGTCGGATATTGTGTTAAAATAGAGACGTTTATCGTCATCTGTTGATATTGGACTATCCGCAACAGGCAGTCCGTTGCGATAAATATATATTTGTTCGAGGCCAAATTTCCGATAATGAAACGGGTTGAGCCTGTTATTGCCTAAGAAAGCTTCGTTAGTGTTTAAACAAATTGCAAGTCTGCGAATTGGTTCCCGCGAGAAAATATCCTCTTGCTTCCAACTATGGAGACCAGCTGAAGCCAAAAACGTTTTTGTTATGGTTTCAAAGTAGGGATAAGATGCAGGACTACTTAACAAGGTTTTTTCAATGGCTGACATAACGTCATCATTTAGCGTCATCTTGCGGACATACAAATTGGCTTCCAAAATTTCTACTTTGTAGTGTTTTGCAGGGTCATCGGACATGATGACAAAGTCATCAATAGAGCGTCTGAAAGCAATGCGAAGCGTAACACCGCTAAGCAGATGTCGATCACAGGTGAAGAAGTCAACGGCAACTTTTCCATAAAAAGCGCATTCGGCTGATTTTTTAACTAATTCTTTTCTCCTGTCAATTTCTGTTGTCGCTAACGTAGCCGGGTTCTCTTCGAATGAGTAGCCTTGACATGCTAGCCATGTGTTTTTTGCGTCTTTGTTGTGTGAAAATTCGGTCTCGATAAAACTTTTATGCGCATAGTTCCCGTTGGCATTTGATATTTTTAGTCCATTAGCAGATACCGTACAATCAGAAAATAATGAATGTAACACATTGTTGCAAAAGTATGGAGCATCCGTTTTCGCTTTGTCAATAGGAGCTCCTGCATCATATTTCAAATCAGCTCCAGACGACTGAACAATTTTACATTTGATTTCGAGAAAAATTTTTTGTAAATCTATTAAATTGTTTCGATCACCAGAGACTTCAAACTCTAACATAGGTCCATTTGGACTGTAGACAGGTCCCAATTTTTGGCAAAAACTTCCATCAAACGTTACTAAGAGAGCTGGCTTTTCAAATAAATCCAGAGAACTGTGAGTTGCTTCTGTTGGCAACAAATTAGCGATCATCGTTAACTTTGGCGAAAAAATCTGACCGACTTCTTTTCAGGGGCCTCCGAGTGGAAATGATGTTTTTCCGTTTGGTTACTGCTGCTGACTTTTTGGATGAGCTCTTTGACCGACTTCTTAGTCTACGTTGTCGTAGTGTTCTTTTCCGTGATCCGCCGGTCTGTTTTTTTACTGTATTAGAAATGGTGTTCTTGAACGCTTGCTTTGGAGATTTTTTACTGCTTACTACATCTAGTAGCTCCGGAACGCTCTGTTTCAACAGTTCCTTTCCAATTCGTTTGGCAGTCGGTAGAATGAATCGACGTGCTAAGGGTAGAGCAACACGGCCAATACCCGCAGCCAAAGCTCCGAAGCCACTACCTCTTTGTCGATAGTATCCAGAAAAATGCGGCAAAGAAGTTGTTGCTTGATTTGCGTAGTATGAATCCATTTTAACTTGAAAACTTTTTGAATTGTAACGTCAAGAGAACTTTTCCTGTTCCCGAGAAGGGAACCAAGTCACCTGTTTCTGTTCGCAGCTCAATAGAAATGGATTGAATTGTGTTTGTCAGTAGCTTTTTGTAATCCAAGTTCGAAAAAACTATTCGATGTGTTGGTTCAACTTCGCACACACTACCGTTTTTTAGACGCTGTTTTGAATCAATGACTCGTAAAAGAGGCGCTTTGGCATCACCCACGTACTGATATTCAATAATGTTTGCATATACAAATATCAAGTGTTTACCAGCCAACAGATCCGCTGGTAGCTCTCCATAATAAGCTTTTGTGTCGTCACTTTTCATTAGTTTATCTGCAGTCGTGTTCATTTTATAGCCAATATGGATACCATTGCCATCAGGAACTCCCTCAAAACCAAGGATACTTGGAATTTCCTTGCTTAGAAACGTAATCCCTTCACGTTTTCCAAACAAAATTTCGTATTTTCCAGAATTTTTTATTTCTCTGAAGGAAAAGTGAGGCAGTCCGGCTGTACGCTTTATTAATGCTAGAAGCTGATTTACTGTTTCAAATGTCCCTGGAGTAAAGCCCAATTTTGATCCATTGTATGGTCGTGAGATAACATTGGCATCTGCGGCCCTTTTCGTAGCTTCTTCATATTCTTTCAAGCTGAAAGCAATAAAATCCCCCTCCACAACGTTTTCAATTTTCGTTGGAAAGATAATTTCACTTAACGCTACCCTCCAATCGCCAGAAAGTTGAATTTCATCATTAAAAAAATTTCGAAATGACGCCAGTGTATTTGATTTGAATATTTGCATCGATGCAGATGATATAACATGTACTGTGAACTCATCTTCAAATTGATTGCGAGCCATTTTATTCGCTGCGTTCACGAACCAGTTGTAATTCTGGTTGATAGAATTTACCCTCTATTTTTTCTTTGTTTGCGTCAATAATAGAGTAGGTTGGCGGTGACAACGTCGGAATATCTGTAATCTCAAATACCTCGTCAGTAAAGGATTGTTTGTATCCCTTTCTGAACGCTTTGTCCTTTTTGACAATTCTAACAAAGTCTCCGATATAAAACTTGGGTTTTTGACGGATACTTGTTTGAGCACTCAGTGAGACCAGCCTCGGTACATCTTTCTTTGTAACCTTATTTGGGGCAAGTTTAGTGACCCGGTTAACACGTGAATTAATTGTGTTCACAAACTGATCCAATTTATCAATATAAGAGTATGTCCACTTTTCTTCAAGGTATTTGTAGATGATATTTTTCAGCGAGCGAATGTTTCTTTCTGCAAAAGCAGACTTTTTTTCACTGAAGGTGCTATATAAATGAATCCCTCTTTTCTCACACATGCTTTTGAAAGCTCCAAGAAACTCTGTACCATCGTCAACCCATACTTTTAATGGTTGTTTGTACTTAATCATTTTTTTGAATGCTTGGGCTGCTTCTGTTGCATATTTAGTTTTCATTGGTTCTACTCTTAGATATCGTGACAGACAGTCAACTGCTACCAAAAGGTATTTGACATCTCGATTGTACTTTGCAAGTTTATCAACATGAGCTAAATCCAGAGACCAAATTTCATTAATGTCCTTCACAATGACTTTCAGTCTTGGAAACCTTGAACGAATTGAGCGGTATTTTGTGAAGGATGGTTTTGCTTCTAAATATGACCTCACTTTAGCCATTGACATTTTGCTTTGTGTATGAAGTCGCTTTGGGCTACCAAAAGAAGCAGGGCCTTTTGAATAAAGCTGCTCCAAGGTTTTTCTCTCAGAAGAAGAAAGGATCCCATTTTTTCGGTTGACTCTCTTTTTTGTTTGTCTTTTTGATTTTGACCTTTTTTCCTGTTGTGGCTCGTTTTGGGTTACCGCTTCCTGATTGTGGACTTTGTTGGGTTGGGAAGAATTCTTGTTCACTTTCATAGGCTTGCATAATTTGCTTGGCGTAAGTGTTTGCAACAAGTTCAGGCTCAACCGGGAGAAGAGCTAAAATTTTAGAGTATTCTGATTGATCAATTTTTTTAGTAGGCTGCTGTAAATCATACAAAAACTTGTAGACTTGTGCACTTGTTGGTTCTTGATTGATGTATAGTAACTTGCTTTCCTCTCCAATTGTAACTGCTTCCGATTGGAAGATAAGATCAAGCAAAATTTCTGCACGTTGGATTTTGTATTTTTCTTTCAGTTTCGCTAGCCCCATTATTGATTCAAAATTTGTGGGGGCACTTTCTGGTTTTTTTGAGATAACTGGATCAATTTCGCTGTCATCACTAATCGAGTCCATTTTTTCGGGCTCGTCTACTTGTTTTTCCCGCTCTGTTAACACTGGCTCGGTTTGAACTACTCCATCTGTTCTTTCCACGCTGTCCTCGGAACTTGGCATATTTCTTTGCATGAGTGTTAACTGAGCTGCTTTGTTTCTATAGGCTGGGTTGTCGAGAATTTCGCTTTTTAATGGTTGTTTCGACATGAACATTAGCTTCGGAATCAGAACAAATTCTTCTGCATGCATTATGGCTTTTTCAGGTACAGAAAACAAGCAAAGCTAACCGTTTTTACTAGTTCTATTTCTCTCGCAAAAATTTCCTTTTTCGTCTTCAAACTTGTCTGTTTAGATAAAATTTTTCTGAATGAGCTTTCTGCGGTCTCTATCAAGTTTTTGTTGATGGGCACGTTACCATTAACTACGTTCAGGAAGCATTCGCAAAGAAAATAAATAAACTTTTTAGTTGCTGACTTGATTAACTTTTTTAACTTGATATCCGATACTTGTAGCATTTGCTGAAGCATACATATTTCTTTCTCTTTCATCGGTTAAATTTGTAATAACAGCTTTTGCTGGAGGTAAGTAAAAAATTGACGGGCCTGGAGGCACAATATTAGAGGAATAACGTAGCGCGTCTGACGTTTTTGGGTCCAGATCAATTAATAAATGACCAAAAGGTTGCTTTGTTGCTAACTCATAACTTTCTCTTAAAAATTGTGTGTTGTTGAGTTGTCGACCAATTAAACCAATTTGTTGAACATCACGAGGCGATTTAAATAAAATAATGTGTGTTGTATTAAGATCTATAGTTCTGGACCATTTTCTCTGTTGAAATAAGTTGTGTTTTACGTATATCACACTGATTTTCTTATGACGTCCAGCTGTCGCTAATTTAGAAAATTCTTTATCATTAAAAATTTCTTCACACGAATCGTCAAATACCAAAAGGCAATCATCTAGTTCTGATATTTGCTCAAAACTGGAAAACTTCATAAACTGAATGTTTATTTTTCTCTCAATGAACTGAAATTTAGGTTGTTCATGCTGGTAGAAATCAAATATTGATTCAAACTTGGGTGAGAAGGTGTTTTGAAGTAACATTTTGAAAATCAATTCAGTTTTTCCACAACATGATGGGCCACAAACAGCCATAAAAAGTCTATCGGTAGTTGAAATTATTTTATTCATAGTTTCGGGTTAGGTAGAGCGTATCCGACTGTGCAAGAAAGGAGTGAAAACCAGAATGTTGATTCTTCACAATCGAGTTTAAAAAACACCAATTTGACCAAAGAAACACCTATAAGAAAAATTATTATGAAAATTTGGGTAAAATAAACCACCTCAGATCTTGGAACTCTAGAGTTACAAAACCGCCAAGATCGCCTTTCTTGGTGATTTTCGTCAAAAACTAAGTCTGTTATAGCTCCTCCATCGTCAATGGTGTCCTCGGGTTAGGTCATTTGAAACAGTTTATTAAATTAAACAATGAATTGAAACTCAGGCTCATTCATAATTATTTGAGAATAAAAAACTCATAACAAACAAATTGTGAGTTTTCATCAGTTTTTTTGTAAGCAATAGTATAGTTTGCATTCACATTGTCAGTTTTATCTCTGAACACAACTGACTCAACGTTGCTGTCTCTGATGCTCTCCTTAATTTCAGCCGGAAGACGTTCATCTGTTGGAGATATCTGAACTGGTACTGCATGCTTGGGCATAGGTAAAGGGATTAGTTTCAGTCTTCGCGCTTTCTCTTGAATAGACATGGTATAATTTGAAATATTCTAAGAGGGAAAGGTATTTTTTCAGTGTCTCTATTTCTGTTTCAGTACAGGTAACTTGCTGCTTCCTTAGCACAGTTTGACCACGGGTATCAACTTTCTCTTCTTTAACAAATGTAACGGTTAGCTGTTCTTCAGCCGTTATGTAACTGTAAACTGTCAAATTTGGAGACAAATTCACTTGAAGGAGAGATGGAGTTGGTTTTTCCAAACGACGACTCATTCGTCAGCCACTGGTAAAACAATTTGGCCTTCTTACTAGCACAATGTCTACTTCGTTGTCGTCTGGGACAACTTACCGCATGTAATTCACAAATTGGTATGTCGCGATATAATTTTAGGTTTTCAACCTTTGGACATAACAACGTCTCCAAATTGATAACGTCTCTTTGGAATAACTTCTTCAAAGTGTCCGCCTTTTCAGTTCCTTTTGCATAAAATCCGGCAAACGGAAAACGAAGTTTGATGCTTTGAATAATTTGTTGCAAATAGCAATAGGGGTAATCTCCGCTCTCCCAAGCCAAACCATGAAGAAATTTTGAAACCCACTGGTAAGACTTTTGTTCACTTGAGGAAAGTATATTGAATGAACTTGGGGGTAGGAAAGAAACTGTATCACTGTAATTATGAGAACACACATAAAGCTCTTTGATTATAAAACCCGATTTCTTTTGTCGAAAGCCTTCAATATCAAGAACAACTGGTCGCAGTTTCAACATTCCAATAAACTGAACAAATTTTTCTTAAATGTCTTCACATAGAGACAGAAAGCTATGCCTGTGACGTGACCGAGATACTCATTTGTGACTGGACAGGGCAATACGTAAGAATAACCTGGTCCTTTTTTCGCTGTGTTCAAAGACAAAACCGGAAGCGTCATGGAGAATAGCATGCAACCTTAAAATTTTGTAAGCTTTGAAGTTTTTGTCAAGTGTAGAATTGTCAATACCAATGAGCCCACCATAGGGTCTTAACTTCAGTGCAATATCCAAATCAAGATCAGGATCCAAGTAAAAACAAGTTGCTAAGAAATACAAATACCTTTCACTATACCCTGAATATTCTTTCTTCACTTGCTGGTATAACTCGTGAATACTTTTCAAATCTACCGTTGCAATTGTTGCCATTGGGCGCTCCTCTGAGAAATGACACTTGAAACCTATTCACCCAGTTTTTGTTGTATAGGGAAGAGATAGAAACATAGAAAACAAAAATATTGAGAAATTGCATTTTAATTCAACCAATCCTATTCCCACTGTTAAGGTTTTCAACGGTGACCCATTTAACTCCCCCCCCCCATCTTTCCACCCCTATACTGTTATGACCGCTTAAGATAATCCCCTTTATTCCCATGTTTATCGTAAAAATACCCACTTGAAATAACCCCCTATATTCCCATGTTTAAGTATCGTATTATTATCCACTCAGCATAAGGCCCTATATGCACACGTTTATGATCCCAGGAATGCCAACTTGGGATCACTCTCTATATTCACATGTTTAAGTATCGTAAAAAATACCCTCCTAAAAAACCCCCTATATTCCCATGTTTAAGTATCATAAAAGACCCAATTAATGTCATCCCCTATATTCCCATGTTTAATTACCACAAGGATTACCCTCTCACCATTACCCCACTGAAATCACATATTTTTGATCCTAGGAATTCCCACTCATGATCACTCCCTATATTCCCATGTTTAGTATCGCATGAATACCCCCCCCCCCCGCTCTTAACGCTCTTATTATTTACTACTAGTAATAGTAATAGTAATAGTAATAGTAATAGTAATAGTAATAGTAATAGTAATAGTAATAGTAATAGTAATAGTAATAGTAATAGTAATAGTAATAGTAATAGTAATAGTAATAGTAATAGTAATAGTAATAGTAATAGTAATAGTAATAGTAATAGTAATAGTAATAGTAATAGTAATAGTAATAGTAATAGTAATAGTAATAGTAATAGTAATAGTAATAGTAATAGTAATAGTAATAGTAATAGTAATAGTAATAGTAATAGTAATAGTAATAGTAATAGTAATAGTAATAGTAATAGTAATAGTAATAGTAATAGTAATAGTAATAGTAATAGTAATAGTAATAGTAATAGTAATAGTAATAGTAATAGTAATAGTAATAGTAATAGTAATAGTAATAGTAATAGTAATAGTAATAGTAATAGTAATAGTAATAGTAATAGTAATAGTAATAGTAATAGTAATAGTAATAGTAATAGTAATAGTAATAGTAATAGTAATAGTAATAGTAATAGTAATAGTAATAGTAATAGTAATAGTAATAGTAATAGTAATAGTAATAGTAATAGTAATAGTAATAGTAATAGTAATAGTAATAGTAATAGTAATAGTAATAGTAATAGTAATAGTAATAGTAATAGTAATAGTAATAGTAATAGTAATAGTAATAGTAATAGTAATAGTAATAGTAATAGTAATAGTAATAGTAATAGTAATAGTAATAGTAATAGTAATAGTAATAGTAATAGTAATAGTAATAGTAATAGTAATAGTAATAGTAATAGTAATAGTAATAGTAATAGTAATAGTAATAGTAATAGTAATAGTAATAGTAATAGTAATAGTAATAGTAATAGTAATAGTAATAGTAATAGTAATAGTAATAGTAATAGTAATAGTAATAGTAATAGTAATAGTAATAGTAATAGTAATAGTAATAGTAATAGTAATAGTAATAGTAATAGTAATAGTAATAGTAATAGTAATAGTAATAGTAATAGTAATAGTAATAGTAATAGTAATAGTAATAGTAATAGTAATAGTAATAGTAATAGTAATAGTAATAGTAATAGTAATAGTAATAGTAATAGTAATAGTAATAGTAATAGTAATAGTAATAGTAATAGTAATAGTAATAGTAATAGTAATAGTAATAGTAATAGTAATAGTAATAGTAATAGTAATAGTAATAGTAATAGTAATAGTAACAGTAATAGTACTAGTAATAGTAATAGTAATAGTAATAGTAATAGTAATAGTAATAGTAATAGTAATAGTAATAGTAATAGTTAGTAATAGTAATAGTAATAGTAATAGTAATAGAGTAATAGTAATAGTAATAGTAATAGTAATAGTAATAGTAATAGTAATAGTAATAGTAATAGTAATAGTAATAGTAATAGTAATAGTAATAGTAATAGTAATAGTAATAGTAATAGTAATAGTAATAGTAATAGTAATAGTAATAGTAATAGTAATAGTAATAGTAATAGTAATAGTAATAGTAATAGTAATAGTAATAGTAATAGTAATAGTAATAGTAATAGTAATAGTAATAGTAATAGTAATAGTAATAGTAATAGTAATAGTAATAGTAATAGTAATAGTAATAGTAATAGTAATAGTAATAGTAATAGTAATAGTAATAGTCATAGTAATAGTAATAGTAATAGTCATAGTAATAGTAATAGTAATAGTAATAGTAATAGTAATAGTAATAGTAATAGTAATAGTAATAGTAATAGTAATAGTAATAGTAATAGTAATAGTAATAGTAATAGTAATAGTAATAGTAATAGTAATAGTAATAGTAATAGTAATAGTAATAGTAATAGTAATAGTAATAGTAATAGTAATAGTAATAGTACTAGTAATAGTAATAGTAATAGTAATAGTAATAGTAATAGTAATAGTAATAGTAATAGTAATAGTAATAGTAATAGTAATAGTAATAGTAATAGTAATAGTAATAGTAATAGTAATAGTAATAGTAATAGTAATAGTAATAGTAATAGTAATAGTAATAGTAATAGTAATAGTAATAGTAATAGTAATAGTAATAGTAATAGTAATAGTAATAGTAATAGTAATAGTAATAGTAATAGTAATAGTAATAGTAATAGTAATAGTAATAGTAATAGTAATAGTAATAGTAATAGTAATAGTAATAGTAATAGTAATAGTAATAGTAATAGTAATAGTAATAGTTATAGTAATAGTAATAGTAATAGTAATAGTAATAGTAATAGTAATAGTAATAGTAATAGTAATAGTAATAGTAATAGTAATAGTAATAGTAATAGTAATAGTAATATTAATAGTAATAGTAATAGTAATAGTAATAGTAATAGTAATAGCAATAGTAATAGTAATTGTAATAGTAATAGCAAAAGTAATAGTAATAGTAAAAGTAATAATAAAAGTTTTAGTAATAGTAACAGTAATAGTAGTAGTAATAGTAATAGTAATAGTAATAGTAACAGTAATATTATTAGTAAAATTAATTGTAATAGTAATAGTAATAGCTATAGTAGTAGTGTAGTAATTGTAATAGTAATGGTAATAGTAATAATAATCATAATAAAATTGGAAATAATAATTATACATTTTGCTAATTGTAATAGTAATTGTAATAGTAATAGCAAAAGTAATGGTAATAGTAAAAGTAATAATAATAGTTTTAGTAATAGTAATAGTATAATTATAATTATTAGCAAAAGTTATAGTAATTGTAATAGTAATATCAAAAGTAATAGTAATAGTAAAAGTAATAATAATAGTTTTAGTAATAGTAATAGTAATAGTAGTAGTAATAGTAGTAGTAATAGTAATAGTAATAGTAACAGTAATATTATTAGTAAAAGTAATTGTAATAGTAATAGTAACAGCTATAGTAGTAGTGTAGTAATTGTAATAGTAATGGTAATAGTAATAATAATCATTATAAAATTGGAAATAATAATTATACATTTTTAGAGACTGTAATAAAATGCTGCTGATAAAGAACGGGGATTCTTAATGGCAGAAAAGAGACTGGTTCAGTTTCCCCTTGATTATTTTCATATTTCAGAATTTTGTTCTGACATACTTTTTGGTCCACTCTTTGTGCGCTTTCAAACGCAGTAGCTTGATAAGTTCTTAAGAATCTACACATATGAACTCATACCAGTTACAGGGTGATGATCAAAAAACTGCTTCTAACTATTTATTCTTGAAATTTGTCCTTCGTTATTCTCCAGGTATCCCTCGAAAGTGGGCACTCCTTCAATTTTTGGCCAAGTCCAGATGCATGTAATGTGTCCAGGAATCTGTCCGGCTGAATACACGTAGGGAGTACATCCAATGAGCTTCGGTTTTGACACCATGTACGTCAAGTCATATGGACTGTCAGTTTGCTTCATAATTACCCGGATATGCTTCCTTTCTAGACAAATTTGTTCATAGAAACGCTTTGTTACCCCTATTTGCTTCACCTTCTTTTTTTCACCCCGATTATTTCACCCCGCTATCATTTAACCCCACTATCATTTCACCCCGATTTTAATTCTTGGTATAAATGATACTATTAACATTACTACTGTAATCATTTGCTGATGCCCCGCGGGCCATGGCCGTGCGTTAGTAGCCCCTGGGACTTGGTATGAAACATCGCGACTGAACATACTTCTAATGCCGATTAACTGCTAATTTGCCGGGCAAAATGATAGTGGGGTGAAACGATATTTTGTTAATTTATGGGGCTTAAATTGATCGGGGTGAAAAGTGGCAGAACCAACTCATTATAGTCATTAAAAATATGCGTGTAATTTTGGGAAAACGTTTTCAGGTGCAACAGAACGGTACTATTATGGCAACACAAAATAGTATTGGGGCCGGGTGATATGTGATTTTTTTTTTGATTAATTACAAACCAAGCCCTCTTCCAAAAAAGTGGACAAATGCGTCCACATTACCTCTTTAGTTCGATAAAAGCTTATCTTAATACATGTAAAATGCGCCTTAGCCTGATAGCGAAGGATATGGTGACGAAGGAATGATATTAGATACCTTGACATTTTTCAGTCCATTATTACCAAATTGCACCAATAAGCGCAACTGTAATTAAAGGTAGGGGCCCTGGCTCGTGTTGAAGATATCAGCAAAAAATGACAATAGATGCAGATCTGTCAACCATTTGGTCCATTATTAATTCGATGCTTTCGATTATAGCTGTAGCCCCTGATATCCAAAATGCAAAGTTAACAACACCTTATTGTTCATATACATGTTGTATCGAATGAAGGCTTGGGCTGTGTGCAACGATTTATAACGGGTATAGAAAGCAGTAATCATATGTTCATCATTTACAAACATACATGACTTTATGTCCTATTGAAGGTAGCCTTTATCAATAATTAGCTGATTCGTTGAATTAGTTGAATTATTTTAATTAAATTCCTTGAAAACAGTATACACTTAAGAACTATAAGAGTTTTCAAGAGGTATGTCAGATAAGATTTACAGCTCGTTTAGGTGACGTCCCTTTTGGAAAACTCATCACTTAAACTTTACTATTTTTCTTTATTTTTAAAAACAAAATTGTGTAAACTTTTTAAATGAATAACACAATAGTTCAATTAAAATGCATAAACGGTAACAGAATCGCTTCACAGAAAAAAAAACTTTCATTATTTTTCATGATATTCTTTGACAAAAAAATAGATCGCAAGTTACCTGCATCCAAAATTTCACATCAGAAGCTTTTATTCAAATAGAATTTTTTCAGAATTTTGTGAGGTAAATCACTTGAAACTGAACTTTTAACGAAAAGAAAACAATTATATTCCAGTAATTTAAAAATTTCAGCTCTCAAAACTTTGCTTCGTATAATGCAAAAGTATATCCTCTATTATGATACATCGAATCACCATAATATCGTAGTTCCGGACAAAACCCTCAAAATTGTATTCAAAAGGCTTTTATATCAGAAAAAAATAAAATCTGCTGTTCGCCAGCCGCTAAGATTTTACTGCTCAACAAATCGCGATATTATGTAAGTAGTTTTTAGACTAAGGCATTGGTATTGCTCCCAAAAAAGTAATAGTAAATAACTTAAAGAAATAGTTGAGGCTAATATACGGGTACTGTGACTAGTATATTTTAACTATTTGTTTTTTTGTGATCCCATCCCTTCTCCATTTTCTGGCAGTTTTAGTCCCTTTTTGTATGCCAATTTGTAGTTTTTACCAATATAGGGTGACCTGGTAAATGATTTTTAACTCATGGCCTATATATAAATGTAACTCAGTCAAATTAATGAGTTTTGGAACCTTTCCGAAGCTAATTGATTTTGTTTCAATTCACTTTTCTTTGTGTTGGGAGCGTCGACAAACAAATTCGCTTCTTTCAATTGTTCAAAACATTCTGTTGCTAAAATTGTTAGCTTTCAAAAAGATCGGCGGTCTTGTAGTATCTTTCCACGTGGAAACAATTTAAGAAAATGAAAACACTTTTTTATCTCTGTTTGGAGCTAAAGTGAATTAACATGTCAATGAATGTTTTTGACTCGCCCATTTTCACATTTCTTGTTTTCGATCTGTAGTCGGAGCTTTCTTTGAAAATCTTGATTTGAAGCCATTAACATAACTTTTATGCGCAATGATTTTTAATAAACTTTTTACAGTTGTTGCAATCTTTTTCATATTTAACTCAACAGTTTCAAAAATTTCATTTCGCAGTATTTTTACAGGATAAAATTTTATGTCAACTTTGCGAAAAATTTTGTGTTCTAACCAACTCTATCAGGGCTTTGTGGGTCACGAATTTGTTACTTTTGCTCGCATTAATTGCTAGATTTTTAACTCGCAACTTTAACTCATTTCTAACCAATTTGTTACAAGTTCTCTTAGCACAATACTTTTTAATATGGTAATTTTTTCTATTGTTGATGTATTTTTGTGGCCAGATGTTTTTGCTCAGGAAAGATTAGTGCAGGTTGTCGATGTTCTATTTGTAGTTCTGTTCAAAGTCCGTTCGTCCTCTAAAATATTTCGAATAATTCGATGAAATTTGGCAAATAAGTATATCTTATTCCAGGAATTTTTAGCAAAGTATTTTTTGCTCGACTTTTATTGGATTCTAATGGTCAGCGAATGTCTCTGGTACGAACTTGTTTTTGCACATGCAAATTTTTTTTGTATATTCTTCCTATTTATGCATCTCAGTTCCTTCCTATTTTCATTTGTAAAGGTAGGGTCAGTGGGGCAGAAGATTTTTTTTCTGAATTTAAGGTTGCTCTAATTGCAGTTTTGTATTATAAGGATCAATTTCGTTGAAAATTAATCTACTATACTGCGAGTTATTCATCATGTTTTACAATTTTGACTAAATTAAATCATTAGATCCAAAAGTTGTGATTGCAAAATTTGAGTTCAAAAAGAATATACAATATTTTATTTCTTTAACTTAGATTTAATTAACTCAGAGTTTTGTCATTAACACCGAAAAGATTTAGAAGAATAAATTGCTTAATAGTATTTAATAATACATGTAAACATTTCGTAATACATTTTTGTGAATCATCGAACACAAATCCCGTAATTTTGATATGCTTTTCTTAATTAACTTTTCATATCCTTATTGTTCTGCTTTTCTAAAGTCCACAACTCTTTGGTCCAGATTAAACTGAGCTTCATAATTGTATTGAATTTCAAAAACACGACCATTTTAAAAGGTCTTTTAATTACTATTAAAAATTATATCAGTAACCATTAAGACTATTATTACTATTATAACTTTTCAAGACCAAAAAGTTTTTTCACCAAAAAGAATCACCTATGTATTCATTTAATTAATTACGTAACCGGCTCTAAACGTAATTAATCGTTTAGCTTTTTTTCAAACTATATCTCACTGATAGTCTTAACAACAGAGAAAGGACTGTTTGAAATTTTACGCGAAACTATCTTTTAAAATAGAGGAAGCATATCCCTTAGTCCTGCCATTGGCTCCAGTAACCATTATAGTAAGGTTGAAGTTAAAACCAGCTAGATCAGTTTCAGTCGTAAATGTGCAATACCTGTCGTCGCTGAACAAGTTTGAAGAAGTTGCATTGCAAAATTCGTCGCCGCCACCTGAAAAAAAATATCACTGACTAAATTTATATCGCTTTATTTTATTATTATTGTTAGCTGAAGATAGTGACACATATCTATGAGAAAGTTTTCCCATTTCCGTTTAGTTCCTTTGAAAGCTCCTGCAAGTTTCTTGCGAATTCCTGCAGAACTATACATGTTCTTGCACGATTTTCTTACAAAAAGTATGTCTTGTTTGTAGACAGCGTGTATAATCAGTCCAGAGTTCAAATAATTAATATCAAATTATAAATGGACTATAAAAAGAAGTTCTTTTTACATAAAAGCGTCAAGACGTGAATTTTTCGATTTTCAACAATTTCAAACACAAACACGTCCATCATTGTTGCGATCCCGGTTCAACAGTTTAAAATATGTAGTGGAATGTTTGGATAAAGTTACACTTTTCAAGGTGATGCGGAAAGTTGGATGAACCTTGCAACATAACCAGTATTTAATAGTCTGATCATGCGTTTGCATAACATTTTTTTTTTCAAGCAGTTTTTCGGTTTCTATATTGTGAAGCTGCTCTAATGAAATACCAGCATTTGTACTAGATGAAACTATTCCGTCATATTATAGACAACGAAAAAATTATAAGCATCAGTGGTTTACAAAGCATCAAATCACTTTTCTGTTTTTATTAATCAAATTAGAACAACGTTCGTACTCAGTGCACTGATTTGGTGCTTTTTGACTGAATGACTTTTTTGACTGAATGGCAGTGCACTGAATGACTTTTTTGGTGCTCAGAATTGAATGATAGGGCAAAAAATGTAACTTTTATGTTAGAGTTGAGATTTTTAGAAATGCTGTTGAATTTTTTTTATGAACCATGAAAGGATTTCAGACAGAGCTGTTATAAATTGATCGTGGACTGTTGACATAGTTTTTCTTCTTGTTCACCAAAAACTAACAGCTTTCAAGTTTAGTGTGACAATTTTGTGATAATTTTACAAAGCAATAGATAAATTTCTCTATTTATATGAAAAACTATTTTGACTTTCTAGAAGGCAACTTAATGATCCAGATCGACCCTAACGTGAATTTGTCTTGACTTGCACCTTTTTTTGAACTCCTAATCAGGTAAGCTGCAGATTTCCAAAGTCCAGCTTTTAGAATTTTTTAACCCGAAATATGCAAATACATCGAAGCGTTCTAGCATTTGTTATGTCAACGGCTAGGGATATAAGATAATTTTCTTTTCTCTCAAAAGAAAACAAAGCCACATAGCGACTTCAGGAAGCTCGTTTATTGACTAATAAAACTTTTTCGATTTTTGTTCCAGCGCATTATTAGTAAAGGCGGAAAATTTATGTGAGGCCCACTTATTTTTCTAAAGTTCGCGAAGGTTCTTTTCTATTATTCCTGGAAAAAGGTGCATGATACCATATTAAGACTCATAGAGTGGAGACACAATCAAAGTTAATTGAAACAACAATTTAAAAATTTGAAATCTGAAATCTGTTTTTCAGAGAGTTTATGATGGTCCCCTACACGCAAAATCAAATATATCCGACAATTTGCAAAGTTCAAGCTAACAAAACTTTATGACACTATAGCTTTGTAGCTAACATTACCATTAAAAATTACAATTTGAATCTTTCTCTCTCTCTCTCTCTCTCTCTCACACACACACTCTTTCTCTCTCTCTCTCTCTCTCTCTCTCTCTCTCTTTCTCTCTTTCTCACTGTTTATCCCATTGCTTATCATTGATCACCAAAACTAACTTAATTTAGCTTGCTATGTTTTACCGTCCGTCTACAGAATCACTTTTTCGATCAATTTAATATCAAAAAGAAAAATAATAATTAGATTTGCCTCAGCATCAGTTTGAGGTGTCAAAATTTATTTTTCCTCGGTCGTAAAGTAATAGTTTAGAGTTATTTTCACAGAATATGTTTGTCCTTCATGTATAAAAACATTTTCTAATTTTTTGAAATTTAGAACGCCTGAATTTTTGTGTTCTGCTGTATCAAATTCGCCAAGATTTTGTTCTGCTGTAGACACGATTGGTTTTGAAAACTTTTAACACAAAATTGTGAGCTCATAATTCTCATTCTTTTCGATTTTTAAAAATAGTTCTTTTGTTTATTTTCCCTATGATTGAAATAGGACAGAATATTTTCAAGATATTCGCATTTGTTTTCGCATTATTTAGTTTACTGTCATTGTTTTGTGTTTTTATTTCTGGGTCAACGGATTTTTTATTGAATTGAAAATTTGTAGTTTTATAACTTGTGTCAAAATACGGTTTTTGGTTTGATATTATTTTCAAAGCTCCACTTCGGCGAACTGTGAAAAAAAAAACGCTATTTTTCTCAGCTATTTTAGTTCTCTTTCAGCAATCACGTTCTGAAATGTGGTGCGATAAGACGATTCCACTTGGATTTTTCCGCGACTCAAATTTTCCCAAACCTCAATTGTTGCCGACATTACTTTATTTTTCAACAGCTTTTAAATTAAAATGGAGCACATTATTGTTGCCAATATTTTTGGACAAATCTTTATAGTTGATCTAGTTAAAAAATCTTCTGCTGTATGCAACTTGAACAATTGACGCTATGAAGCCTCGCAATGTTTCTGTGCTTCTGTGATGATTCGATTCTTTTTTTGCTTTTTTAGTGATCGGATCAAAATAAGAGCAATACTATTTCCAAGGCACTGCCTAGTTTTCACGTTTGCTGCCCTTGTGCAAAGAATTTTTCGCACCAAAATTGTTCTATATTGCTTGGAAACTTGACCACAAATGTACTCTCAATATCTTGTTTACATCAATTCCAGATTTGTTAATAGAGTATCATGGCTAAACTCTTTCACCGATGCTCAAACTTAAATAGTAATTAAATCGCATGTTCTGAAATTTTGGGAGATATTTTCTTGACTGTGATGAGATATTCAAACATGCATTGTCAATGCAATAAGGGAAACTTTGACTCAATGAAATTCATCCGAAAAGTTGATGCATTGAAATTTTATGTTTTTGGATAAATTAAACTCTTTGTATTCACCTGGGACAAATGCATAGCCAAGATTACATGAAAAAACCTTAAATAGTTAAAAAATAGGCAATTTTATTTTGATTTCTTCTGATTATTTGCTCACACATTTGCTTCAGAAAAATTTTCTAAAACTACTGTAAATAAGAAAACAACAACAAAATTTAAAATAATTCAATGGCTTGAAGACAAAACTAAAGGCAACTCTGATTACATTCTCCCAGCTCATATATCGTAAAGAGCAACAATAACTGGCTCTTATAATTATTGTGTTTTTTCTATGAAAAAAGAACAAAAAATCAAATTCATAACAAATCAATTTGACAATTTTATTAGTTAGGACCTCTAGAAAAACAAGAAGAAAAATTTTTAGGTTGAATTTGTTTTTTTTTTGCTCCAATCAAGTTTGTTTTATTTAATTCAACATTGAACATCAGTTGTTGCTAAGAAAGAGTACACTACTTGAACATAGAAAACTGGTCGACAAATGAGAATATATGGAAAATTACAAAAACATTTTAAAAAATTGTACAATACAAATGCAGAAAAAGCCAAAGCTGTTGAAAACAATCGTTAAAATAAAAACAAAATCAATCATTGAACTTTCAACAGAAGTAAGTTATGGTTTCTCTTTAACAAAAAAAAAACAAGAAAATCAGGATTTGAATTGCCCGTAGATCAGGGACGTTTGAATTATAGGCAAAACGTTTTCAACAAATTATGACTGCTCTGTTAAATTTTATTTAATCAGATTTGTGTTAAATAAAAAAAAATTATATAACAAAAACGATCTTTTTCTCACAAGGTTGAATTTAAAATTTTTGAATCAAGACATGCAATCTCTCTTACAAATTGGAGAACATAGGAAAAATAATAAATATTTTTATCTGGCTATATTTGCTTTTTAACTATAAAAATTTATCAACAAAAATAAACAAGTCAAATCCAATTTTATCGTCATTTTCTTTACAATAAAGAGAATAAAAGTAAAAGTATTCTAAAAAACGAAGGCATCACATGCAAACTCTACATTTTTTAAACAGCGGTGGAAAACAATAAACTTTCTACAGTTCAATGAAAACTAAAACAGACATTATGATGACATGGAATCCTATATTCTATATTTAGATCAAAGGGTGTCAACAAAATTTGCAACCGTTTCATAATTTCTTACTTGCGACAGTAAAGTCTGGAGCACGTCCCTGTCGTTCAGCAAAATGCAATTTGATGTCCACAATTTCACCTTTGAAAGGAATGGTAACAACGATCTCCGTCTTGAAAGTCGAAATTGATGCCGAAACTTCGTATTCTATGTGAGAAAACAGCGGACAAGGCTCAGTACTCAGCTCAGTCTCGAACTTGGGACCAACTCTTGTGTAATCGTCATACGGTGTCATCGAAAGCATAGTATTATTTCCACAAAAGAATGGATGCAACAAAAAACCATTTGTTTTCGAATTGGGGTGAGAAATTGTTTTGACTCCTGGATTTGGATCAGGATCTAGTTCTATTAGAACACGGTCCAGATCGGGGCTATTAACAGTATAGTTTACTGATAGGTAGAAGTCTGTTTCTCTTTGTATAGTTGCAGATAGTACGTTGAAAAAACTGATCTCTTTTAGAATTCTTTGCGCTTTGTCACTGACAGCTTCTTCCGTTGAAACAAATGCTATCAATGTCATTCCATAAAATTTGGGATCGATTATTAGAAACTTGTATTTTTCAAACGCCTCAACACGAGTCGCGATAATAATGTTTCTGTCAAAAATTTGGTAAGTAAATGAGATCCCTTTTCCGTTCAACAGAAATCTGAGTTCAATGGTATTGTCAATATAAACTTTAAATAAAAATAAAACGGGTCTAGCTGGAATTGTCGGAACCCTCTGATAACTTCGCAACGACCATGGACCCGCTTTAATATTGACCGAATATCTGTAAGTTTCTCCAGGCGTGAGTTGTGTGAAGTCGAGCTCCAAATAATTCGAGGCAAAAATTTGAAATTGTGCGCTAAATGGTGGCTCAATGGTATCGGTTATATTATCAAATCGACCATCAATTGAAACAAGACATTTGACGTTGGCAAACTTTTCCAAATCATTCTCAAAATTTCCAGTTTTTTCTGCTTCGTAATCCTCATTTTCAGAATTCTCATTCTTTGATGACGTGTTTCTCAAAATCTCGAAGCATTCAAACGTTAGTTCACCTAACCTCGTGGTGATTTTAAGTTTAACCTGGTCGCCCCAGAGATCTTCAAATCGGGGTTCAAGAGTTATCTCATACGTCGTTCCGGGTACCAAATCTGCAAAATTGTGCTCAAGGATTAAGTCCTGGTTAACTTGACGAGATACTGATCTAGTCGTGTTTATTCCGGTAAGAGTCATTTCGACATACGATTCGGGAAAGTTGACTTCCATTGTTAACTTTATCCAAGTTTGGGAAATATAGTCTATTATTATCCGTTCGAACTCCGGTGGGGGGTAACCTGAAAATGAATATTAAGTGTAAGTGTAATTTTCTACGGATTTCTCGAAAGAAAAGTTAGGGTTCTTAAATTGAGTATATTTAAGCAGCAGAATAGTTTCCAGACTCTGATTTAATCTTGATCAGTTTTCAGCCAGTGTTAAACATTGCATTTGGTCATGCAATGATGGCTTTTAGATAGAATCTGCGCAGCACCAAAAATCCAATCAAAGTTCCGAATTTTCTGTTTGTTGGTGCATTTTTCTTTAAGGACGGCACTAGTTTGTTAAAAAAAATTTTCAGATTGTTTAAATGGCAAATCCAAAACTGCTTCGAAATATTATTAGTAAGCGAAAAACCAATGCCAAATATTAGTCTCTGCTAGAAATATAAAGGTATAATAGACAGATTTGGCAACTAGAAAAACACTTTAATAACAAATGAATGGTTTGAACTATTTTCAAATCACGCAAATTGATCTCCTCAAAATTATGGTCTTGAATAATTTAATTAATTTAACAATTTTTATATGTTTTGCTTCGTCAAATATATTGTTACAGGCAAATATTATATATATGGATATCGAATTTTTCTAAATACCTATCACTTGTGTAATATGGCGGTTGATTCAGCGAATTGGAGTTTACTTGCTAAATCGCACTAAAACAGTCAGCGCTTTTTCTCAAATCTGCTGGAACTGCAAGCTGATTTGAGAAAAAGATGAGAGCGTTTTAGAACGCGTTAGTAAATAAACTTTAGGATTTCGATGAATCTTGGAGTAATTGACATGGAGTAGATGGAAAAATAGATCTAAGTTGTTTAAAGAGTTCAAACACTAAACTGTGTTTGAGTAATAAGTTTTATACGACATAGGTATTTTCTGACTGAGGTACATCGTTGATTTTTACGATAGTTTTGAAAAATTTGACCTAGTTGTTCAAATCTTTCAAAGTTATCGTAACTGACAATGATGAAGGTAAGTTAAAAGTCACTTATATCATAAGAGACTTTTTAATCAAAATCACGTTTTAGTTACTGAATTCCCTGAACAAGTTACATTTGTTTTTTCATCTACTCCATATCAATTAGTTCTTCTCTCCCATTCTTATTAGTTATTTTTTTCTCAATTAAGTGTTATCATATGTGGAGGGCAGACCCAAGTTGAGATATTATCAGACCCACTAGAATCCATACTCAAATGTTTCATGACCAAAACTACAGGGTCTCGGGTACCATTCCAGCGCACATTAGTTTGGACCGTGGTCTGATTTGGGTCTGACCAGAAGTCACAGCGGTCAGGAAGGTCTGATCATAGGTCACTTCAGTCTGGAAGGTATGATCAGATGAGTATTTGAGTGCACTTGAGTCTAATCAGAGGCCCTTTCATTAATCGTGTTGTTAATATTTGAGACTTTTATATGGCGTATTGCTAAGCTTCACATATTTAAATTAAAAATAACAAGAGACTGTTGTGCGTTCAAGCTCAATTTTCGTCGTCACAACTTGTTTTTTCACCAGAATTTCGTCGTGCTTTGCTGTTCGTACTTTTGTTTACAAGAATTTCTGGCTTTTTTGTCAGACTTTTGTGGCTTCACCAGACTTTCTTAAGTTCATTGCACTTTGTGTCTAAATGATCTGACTTTCGTGCCTTGATGTCCAATTTTTCGTGCGTTCAACCAACGTTCGTGCGGACACCAGATCTTGTTGGCTAAAGGTCAATGTCCACACATAACCATAGACAAACTTCAATAAGTACGGAAAACATTTTACTTCAAATCAACATAAATTATTCCTTTCGGACAAACATCCTTAAACTTCATATTTAGTGAGTAGAGTTTTAAAAAAATTTCGTCGGTGAGCCAGGCTTAAAAGTTTGTTAGTTTTGTGATTAAACTAAGGAAAACACGTTTAGCTAAGGATTCCCAGTTTGAGTTTCCAGACGGGATCCGGTATCACCAGACCTTCAAAGACGGAAAGCGCCTATATTGAGACCGTCCCAGTCAAAAACAGATTTTGGCCAGATTTTATGCGTTCCAGTTCACACTTTCGTGCGTTCACCAGAATTGCGTGCGTTAACCAGACTGTCGTGCGTTTACCGAATTTTGTGTCCTCATGTTCGGACTTTCGTGACTTAAGGTCCAAACTTTTGTACGTTAATCAGAATTCGTTGGTTGATGTTCACCCACGCTCATTTTGTACGCTCATAACTAGACAAACTGTAACAAGTACACAAAGCATTGTACTTCATATTGATATAGAATTTTAATTTCGTACACACATCTTCAGACTTCATAATTGGTGAGTAGGGCTTGAAAAACTTTGCGTGAAAATACAAATTTTTACGCGAAACCATTTGGTGTTTTCTAATTCAACGAAATTCGTTTTTAAAAGAAAACGATTTTTTATTCTTTTTGGTTACCAATCTGAACTTGCCCATTTTATTGGTTATTTCCGTAGAAAACAGATCACAGTTCGAAGAATTTTAAACAGAATTTCTTTTAGTAAAACAGCGTATATAGTCCACGATAATGTCGTGAAAGTGTCGAAATCTATTCAAACTCGTAATCAGAGATCCCTATGTATGGGAAGTTTCAACCATTCAGATTTTGAAACCGTGTACAGAAGTTTCTTGTTTGCAAGAGTTCCGGTAAAAATACAGCTTCACTGCTGAAAACCGCAAATCTTAAAAATAACCGCTAAAAACTAGAAATTATATTCATCGGCAAAAGATGCAGGTGCATTGCGGTGAAAAATATTTTTTTTTCAACCCAATTCTTACTATGTTTGATGAACAAAACCTGGATCCGGTTATTTAAACTTTGAAAACCAAGATTTCTCAACTCTGGTCGTTTCTTGAGTTTGGCTCTCTGTTTGCTTCCGTCGCTACAAAAATCAAAAACGATACAATGGTTTTATCTGCTGATTAGTTGCATGAGGTGCCTTCTTTTAATTGATTTAACTATGTGCTTATCAGCTTTTTTTTGCAACCAGTATTGAAATAATTGCCTTTGCAAATGGATTTTTCATCATTAATGTTTAATTAGATCATTATTTCACTCGAAACTTTTCAATTTCTTTTAAATCATCAGCTGTTATGCGATGTTTTAGGACCTACATATTGAAACGTTTTCGAATCAAACAGTCCTTGCATCAAACAGTTGAATTATCATTTAATATCTTATTATATCTCAAATATGTCGACATATCTCACAATTGTCTTATTTTGTGAACAATTGTCATAATTTCATATAAATAGACCTTCTGCTTTCCTATTTCAAACCGCCATAAAACTGATAGTCTTTGTTTGACGCTTCCACATGTAGTCCCACTGTACTGTAACTGGCGATTTTCAAAAAAAAAAAATGCAAGTTCTTACAAGTTAACCATTTCTAACTCCTATCACTCTATGATTCTTCAATGCTAAAATTTTGAGTAAGTGAAACTTACGACCAATGATCTCAACTCCACATAGGAATAATTTCTCAAAAATTTTCCGAGACCCAATTGGAGGCTGAACAGAAATCGTCATGTAAGTCGAGGGTCTGGTATCATGACATTGCACTGATGTCCAGGTACTGGGCAAGGAAGACTCCAGGGTTCCACAAACAATGCATGAATCATCCTCGAAACACTGGGAGACTTGTAATGCGTCCATGTCCAGAGCTGTAAGATGATTAATTTAAATTTTAATACCAGTGATAAGTACTCTGATTTCACCTATCGATGGGGTTTTGGGCATGCGATCAGCAGAAAATTTAAGTTTAGTAGTAAAAAAAATTGTACCCCCAACTAATTTTACCGTAAATATACAGTAATGGAATCTAAAATTTTGTGGGTGGTAAAGAGCTACAAAATTTTGTAAATATGCTGAAATTTGCCCAAAGTTTAGCCCTTTCTTACTCATGTTTCTGTTTATTGGAAAATGAGCGCATTTCGTTCACAGTTCATGAATGTCAATATAGATTTAGTTTGGCCCAGTTTGTCAGTTTTCATTATTTCAAATGCATCTGCCGGCCCGCTACAGACCCTTTTTGAGCTCCAAAAATCAAAATGTCTGAACTCTGCTTCCATCGCAGTCCGTGTCCGTGTTTTTTATTATCATCGATTGACAATAGCTTCCCATGTCTAGAAACAGACTTATGAAAATCAATGATCGACCAAAATGAACTATGAACAAACTATAATCGATAAAAACATTGAGAACTAGATTGCCCAGGTTGAGGTCCCAGACGGAAGCAAGTATGTCCAGACCGTCCCAGACGAAAGGTGCCTATGTCCACACTTTCGTGCGTTCACCAGACTTTCGTGCGTTAATGTCCAGACTTTCGTGCGTTCACCAGACTTTCGTGCGTTAATGTCCAGACTTTCGTGTGTTCAACAGACTTTCGCGGTGCGTTCATGTCCAGACTTTCGTGCGTTTCCCAGGTTTATTTGCGTTCACCAGGTTTTCGTGCGTTCATGTCCAGAGTTTCATGTCCTTAGTTTAGAGGAGAAGCTCAATAAAACCTTGAAAAAGATGGCTCATGCTATAAGGTCAATTTACCTTATAAGACATCAAGTTCCCCTGAACGCGCGCATTCTTCTTTTAAAATCACTTGTGCTTTGACACTTTCGGCAATTTTTTTTCAAAATTTATCTGCAAAAAAAACTAAAACGCCTTAACCGACAGATCAACTGGAGTATAAAGGTGTGCTTTCTACGCAAAAAGTATGACGAAGCGAGAGATCAGCTAATCCAGACAAAGACCCTACCAGCTGAGCTAATAATAGCAAAAATGTCGCTAATCAAATTTCATTTTGATATAGCCAGGCCAGAAAATTCTGAAAATTTTTACGGGTATCTGAATCTTCATCAAAATACACGAACAAAACAATTCAAAATTAGACAGAATGCCAATACCAGCTTTGGAATGAAATCGATCGTTCGTCGATGCGTACAAAAATGGAATAAGTTACCACAGTGGCTTCGGTTGGCAAAAAATGGAAACGTTTTTAAGAAAACGTTGAATGATTTCTTGCTCTCACAACATGAAAAAATTCTTTTGAATAAAAATGTAGGAGCTTTTAAAAGTTATTTTTATTTTTAGGAAGAAAACAATCGAAAGAAAATTTTATAATGTGATACTTTAAGATAATTGTTGATGTTTATTATATTATTTTGTTTGAATGATTTGAAATTCTTTTTGTTTCAGGTATATTTAACCGTATGGTTATAATTTTAATTTATTTGTTGCAAAAGAAAATTGTCCCTTCAAGTTTAGACATAAAAATTTCTTCAAATCAAACCACAATTGGCGTGGCAGATCTCCGGTGTCTAAATCAGCAAGATTTTCAAGAATATGTGATTTTTGAACGCACGACCTAACCCCCCCCCCCCCAACCCCCACCCCCCCCCCCCCCCCTCGTGCGTTCATCTTCGGTCTGGACATACTTGCTTCCGTCTGGGACCTCAACCTGGATGTTTCTCTGGGCAATTTTTTCTGAAAAAATGTTGAAATGATTTGGTTTGAGTGTTTGCAGGCTCAGTTCTTTGAAACTATAGACTCGCCCACGGATTCCTTAATGATGAGGTTATTCGCACTATGTTTGGTTGAACATTAAACGAAGGTTGAATAATGCAAGGTTGTCACCGGTTGTACTATGATGGTCCCAATAATGTAATAATGTTGGCTCTCACTGTTGTTGGAAAACAAACCATTGACTGAAACAATTCTTGCTATAAAAGTAGATAATTGCAAACCCTGTTGCTCAAAGCCGCTACTATATGTACAGTTGCCTTATAGAGTATTCGTCAAGAAATCATCAGATTGACTTTGATATGACAACGGCTAATATCTGTACAAGGAAAAGTTCTGTGATTTATTTGTTCTGGCTACTGTGGTCCTGCTCGGCCTTCTAGACTCCACATATACAAGTATCCTGTTAACGTATGTTATTCAACTTTTCTGGTCGATATTACGCCAGAGGTTTGAATTATCAAAATGTCCAAAATTTTCATCTTCTAAATTTTTTTTGAACTGGATTAAGTTAGATGTTTTCCATCTTGTCCTATATAATTTTATTCGCCGATACTGTTTTCGGGTTGACAACTCTCATTGTTAAATTTTTATCGCAAGAGTGCGTTTTAGCTCCTATGACGCTGGTAATGTACTTTGCCCACACAGTTTCACGCTGCACAAGGGATCTCTTTCCCTTATTTTATACCGACAATTCAAACTTAACAATACCCTGCAATTATCCCATGTTTTATAGCCACCGCCAACGCTAATTTCCCAACATATCTAATTTTAGCCACTTTCCATCATTTTTTTTCCTTTTGTCGCTGAAAGAATACATTAGTTTATTTTTGATGATCCCTACTCATGCATAGGCTAGAATATTTATTATCTGTATGAAACTCAATATTTTTTGCTGTTTTCCTGTCTAGCTCCTGCATCTGATTCAGCTTGATCCCTTTTATTTTTTCAATCTAACAAGAAATTGGCCAGGCCTTATGCATTCTGAGGCTTCACTTGACTTGTCTGGTGAATACTTTGCAGCTGTGCCTCCGCATCCCACTCCTTGTATTGATAACTCCGCATTTACTCGAAGGAAAGTTTTCATATGGTTTGTTTTTTCAGACTCCGGTATTGACCGTTTAGCCACCGTAGCATTGAGCATACTAAACCACTCTAGCCACTCCAGTCTGTTACCATCGAACTTGTTCAACTTCAGCTTTAGTAGGTTACTGCCGTCTGGCAGTTCACTGTTGTATTGTAAACCAGTGTCTGAGGAAGTGTCCGGATTTCAACGGGCGAGCGATCAGGTGGACTTTGATTTTTTGAAAAGTTAGTTCAGTCCCATTGAAAGGTGAATTGCCCCGACCACTGTTTGATCGAAAAGTTCGAGACCATCAATCTCTAATGGCGTTCTTCTCTTTGAAGCTCTAATTCACATTCTACTGGCAGTAGTTGATCTCTTAATTCAATTTCCTGCATTTGCATATATAGCCCATATTTCCTTCCTGCAAACAGTCCCTGCTTAAGTTGCAACTTCCTTTCACTTTTTATAAAGATTATCGTTACTTCAACTCTACGTTTTTGCTTTGCTTAAGATACTTCGAAGAGAATTTTCGTTTTATCACGTTTTGATACTATTGCTGCTTTTTGTAGCGTTTGCGCAAATGAATTGTAATTGGGTAATTTTCATTGCCTTCGCTTTTGCTCCGTGCCTGAATACCGTTGCTATACTGTCCATTCGTGACTCCTTGCGCGATATGTTTATACTAGAAAACCAATAAATGTCATTCTCTCCATTACCTTTGCGGCTTTAGTTATATATCAACAAAGTTTGCTTGACGTGATGTAAATTCGTTCAGACATGGCAATTGTTGGCGGATCTCCTTGGTTTCTTGGGTGAGTATGTATCTTTATTTATCTTGAAATAGCATTTGTTTTAGAAATAAATTGTTTTCATAATTATTAATAAATCTTGTTGATTTTTTGCTGTGGAGTTACACAGCTGGGCCTCGACTATTGTGAATCTGACTGGTGTTTGCTTTGCTTTGATTATTCCTTCTGTGCGCTGTTCGCTTTTCAATTTGTTTTTAGAATCGAGCTTTTGTTTTTGCACCGCTGGCGTTTTGGTTCCATCATTCGTCAGATTGAACAATGCTTTGTCTTCAAATGTCTGGGTTGGCCGAGCAACACTCAAATTTGCGCTCCCACTTTTGACAGGGACAATTTTACACAGCCCAAACTGCTTAGGCAGTTTAGCTTTTGCGAATAATAATAGCCGGTATAATAAAAAGTATTTGTTGCTTTATTTGATAGTTTATTAGTCCCAATAACTAACCATTAACTTTTGCTGACTTGTACGATTTGGTTTCTCTCGCCGTAACAAAACGATTGCAAGTTGAAACAATCAAAGTTCGATTTAGTTTGTTGATTTCTCAAGTGATCAAATGAAATAGCAAATTTCCCTCTGTGCAGTCTTTGATATCTATCCTAATTACTGTATATGGCAATAAGTTTCTATCTCCGGGTTGTTATTTTATTCGGAGACGTCTTCCCGATAATCAGGAGTAAAATAATTTAACAAGAACAGCACTTTGCGTGTTTTCACTGGGTTAATGAATAACACAATGTATATCTTATGAATAATTATTTTGCTATGAACGTCAATGTTTGCATAATTTTGCAATCCAACGTACTCAAAAATGGCTAATAATTTTTATGCCCTTCATATGACGACAATTAGAGCTATGCTTCAAAATTAAGCATTAAAATATATTTTTTGCAGGTAATTTACAATGAAAAGTGTGCAGGTAAGCAATTTTGGGGAAAATTGTGCAGGTAAATTTTAACTGCGCATGGCCTTACCTGCACACTGTTCAGGTTCAGCCTATACATTATTTAGTGTGTAAGTACTAAACTATTTACGTTAGGGTTCAGAAGAGGATTGTAGTTAGAACTATAAGACATGCTTGTAATGCAAAATCATAGTTGGAATGAGAATATTGAACGTAAAGATCAATGATAATCAAGGGCAATATGCTGTGTACGATGGCGTGGGGGGGAGGGGGAGTTGCTGCATTGCGTAAAAAAACCTCAAACATTTTATTATACCCAAGTCACTCGACTGCTATTTTCGTATAAGACAACAATATCAGTGAAATAAAATAAAAGATTTTTGAAAGATTTGAAAGATAAACAAACAACTCAAACCGGAAGGGTCGTTGGGTGTCAAAACTTGTACGAAAGCCACAATCTGTTCGACACTGAACTTCAGCAACAGATCTTGAGATGCAAATGTTCGCGTTGAGGAGTCGTTTCTTTCTGCCATAGGAAGACATCGACTGATTTCTGTCTGATCTTTTCGTTCCAGTAAATGAGAAAGTGACTCCTCAATTGCACTCGATTCGGAGATGCTAGCAAATTGGAATTCAGATATTGGGAGAACTGCTTGTCCTACCGGATCAACTAAAGCAGTTTAACTTATTCAATACCATTTTTATTCCGACCCAACTACTAGTATCTACTAGCATTTCAAAACTATCCATATGTTTAAAGTAACTCTTACTATTTTAATGTTTAACCATTTTTTTTTGTTTTGGTTACAAATATTTTTTTAATTTATATTTTTTAGATCGGAAAAAAATCTAGGGAGTGGGAGGTATATGTTCAACTGTTTTTTATTTTTATTCAGTCAATTTTGACCGATCAATATAATTATTCCATAGAGTTTTAAGTGGTCAAGTTAAGAGCATGGAACTAAAACGTTCTAATTAAAGAATTCAAGTCTTACGAAGAAATAATTGGATTTGAATTTTTTGCAAACAATTGATTTTTAAACTGTCATTTTGTTAACAATCATGCTCATTTTTGTTAAGTTGGGCTCAATTATTCAACTATTTTCAACATTTCGGTATTTTACTACGGTGAAGCGTTGACAAGACAAATTTTTACTCTCATCGGGGATTTCCAGGATAAAACAGATTTGGATTTGACTCCAGATAATTCGGTGTTTTGAAGGTTTTTTTGACGTTGGGTTATTTGACTTCTGTGTTTTGTTTTTCCTCGTTATTTTCCGACAAAGAAAACAAAGAAGATGCATGTCTTTTTATGCCAAATATGAACTCTTATCCGCATTGGTCTGGCGGCAAATTGCAAATTATAGCGTTTTTCTGTTCGTTATGTTCCATTTTTATTGAGTTTCATACAAGACAGATTCTCAATGAAACTCGAACAATGTCTAATTGGACCCATAAAGTTCTTTCAGTTAACGAGTTATTGTTTTGATTACTTCGAAACCATACAACTTCTTTAAAATTAAGTCTTTTGACGAGACTTGTTGTTTTTTCTTTAGCTTCACAACAGTATTATGTTATGGGTGACAAGAAGTCCTACTGATGGCTAGTTTATCACAAATGAGCTTTTTTAAATTTGAGTTCATAATTTATACTTTTAAGACTGTGACACTAATTGTTTTTAAAGAAACATAAATGGATAATGATTTCAGACAGTTTTTGCTGAGATCGCTCTTTTCTTGCGATTAAGTTCATTGTAAAAGTTTTAATAGTAAACATTTTGTTGAAAAATTGCTACATTGACATCACGATATTTGATTTTGCAAATTCTTGGACAATTTTCAAGATATGACACTTTTTGTATAGATTACTACAGTCTTTGTTTTTTTCCAATAGTTAAACTAATATCATTACCCAGTTAAATGAAACTTGAAACATCTTGATAAGAAACATAATAAAACTTGACAAATCTTGATAAGATCTTGGTTAAGATTCTTGGTAAGAAAACGTCAAGATATGTACGGACATGCAAGATCTTTGCAAGAAACTCAAGAAATAAGATCTTGATAAGATAAACAAGAAAGAATCTTCAAGATCTTAGCAAGATTAGAAGACATTTTAGTTGCATCCTGCTGAAACAAAATATTAGTTGTTTGTGTTTTTGGCTTGTTCAGTTTGATTGCTCTTAAACTAACCGTGATTTTTGGTGTTAAGTTAGTGAATTTTGATTTTTGTTTACTTGTCGTTCACTCTCAATAATAAAAACTCTGATCAGCCATTCGCCTTCAACCTTCAAATTAGTTAGCAATTAATTGGATAATTTTCGTTTTGCAGATTCTTTACAGACAACATTTGTTGGAACTATTGTGTTGATTTTCCTAACTCTGGCCTTGAATTTGCTTGTTATTCGTGTGCATCGGTGTTATTCGAGTGCATTTCGTCACTAACTCGCTCTGTAGAAATGCTCGTTGATATTTGAAATAATTTTTCGGATATGAGTAATAAATTTAACATAGTTTTTGGTGTTGTTCTTGTAAATTATTGGTGTAAAGTTTTGAAGCGATAATTTTTGAAAAGAATATCTTTTTAGTCAAAGGTTTTCATGCAAATTCTGAAAAATGATGATGAATCCCAAACAATGAACAATCACGAATATGAAAACGAATTGTGAAAAGAACGTTTTAATAATAAAATGTGCATAAAGTGTATTTTTTAAGAAAATATTTTTAAAAAGAAGTGTTCAAATTGGGTGAGGAAAATGTTAAATATGCGAAAATCTGCAAAATAAATGTTGAGTGAGTAAAAGCAATTGTTAAACTGTAATGCTTAATGATTTTGAAATTTTCGAAAAGATTTTAAAATTTTATTAGAAATAGCGAAGCAAGCCTTTTGTAAAAAAGCAATAATTTTCAAGAATTTATGCCATGGGTGCAGTGGAAGGAGATGAGAGCATTTTTCTAGAGGTTGAGCAGCAGAAAATGTGAAACTTGGCCAGCAAACTGCCGGAAAATAGCCGCCGTTGATCCGCAAAACGCATTGGGATTGAAGTGAAAAGAGAAAAAGTAAGAGATAGAAATTGACAGAATTTTCTAATTGTCAAAGTTCACCTTTGGTGCGGAAATTTTTTAAATTTGTTTACATTCTAAAATTTACACTTAATTCGGCTTCTGAACTGAACGCCATGACGCAAAAAAATAGTGTCAGCTATTGTTTGCTTTAATGAACTCTTATAACCTAACATACTATGGCTTAATGACTGGGCTTTATATGTTTTTCCCGTTTCTTTTAATTTTGCTCCTTTTACTTTGACCTTATTCACTAAATTAGGTAATTCAATGCGTGAAAAAAAATTAAAACCCATTCAGTTGAAACAGTGAGTGAGGTAAGTCACAAGTCATGTGAGTGAGGTAAATCACAGGTCGCGGGAATCGTGACCTTTCTAAAAGTAAAAGGTCAAAAGGTAAAGCGAATTGAAAAGTGTTCTAATTTGGCGTGCATTTTAAGTTATATTTTAATACTTAATTCTAATATACTTAATTCAGCTTCTAAACTGAGTGCTAATAAGCTTATTACCATGGTCAGCTAACAAAAATTCTAATGAACTTTGTTAACCTAATGCACTATGACTTAAGGACCAAGCTTTGTAGATTTATCACATCTCTTTTGATTTTAATCTTCTGACAATGGCCCTATTCACCCCATTGCGTAATTCAATGCGTGAAGAATTTAAAATCCAATCAGTTGAAACAGTGAGTGAAGTAAGACAGAATTCAAACGTGAAAATCACGGCCTATGTAAAACGAAGAACGTGATCAAAAGGTAAAGTGAATTGGAAAAAAGGAGAACGCCTTTATAACATTGAATAAATTTGTCAGAAAACAGCTGAAACTATGATTGGCAAGCTCTGAAAATGAAGAAATCTTGCATTGAAAGTACACAAAAGCCAACAAAAAGAATTATGAGCCAAAGAATGCGAATTGATTTTCTCTGCTTGCTAGCATTAGTTGATGGCAAGTGGCTAATTTGTTGGGATGTGGTGACTTCAATATATGGTTATGTTTTGTTAATAAAATTTGAGGCCAACAAGTTGCAAAAATTTGTCAAATTTGTCAAACCTTCTTTAAATTATCATTCTTAGTGGTTCTGTTTTCCAGGGTCAGGTTTTTTTGATGTTGTGATTTTTTTTCACATTTTGTTACCAAACGTATCGAAGAATTTGCAGATCTCCTTTTTTCAGAATTGTCTCTGCTTTTATTCAATTTGTGGTTCTATGTGATCGGAAAACCAATTTGTAAGATCAATCATTTGATAAGTTAAGTTCTATAGGCAAACATGATTTGAGTCGCTCATATTTACCTCATGATTATCTCTCTTGGGTGAACTCTAATTAATTTTTTTCTTGGGAGCTTGCACTCTCAGGTTAGATTTATAATCCAGTGCAGAGTTCTTTTTCTTTATTTACTTCACAAAATTGCATCTGACATGTTGTCATGTATGTTGCTTCACCTGTTTTACTGTACATTCTAATTAATTACTTGTCTGTCCTTTTTTAAGAATGTGTGAGTTCATAGCACATAATTTTAACCAATTTTCTTAAAATTAATTGTATTATTTCTCTGCTTCAATTGGTAGACAGTTTAACCAAGAATGTGGATGAGTCAGTCGGATCATTTTGTGCCAACGCAGATTAGCTATCCTCCTTGTTTGTAAGATCCTGCACGGTATTCAGATCTTGTTCAAATTGAGAAGGAAAATTATATAGTAGTAACATATCTGCTACACACTAGCATATCAGTTATGCATTAGTTACCCTGCACGTGGTGATTTATAATTCTAGTTGCTTATCGTCTGCCCCATAGCGAAAAAATAAGCACATTTGAAGCATAATTTTACATAAAATAAAACATCGGGAAGAAAAGTAAAATCAACGCTATCAGAACACATCATGCATAAATGCAGCATTAACTGAGCACAATTTTTGCACGTATACTTCAATAAGGAACATTTTCACGTTCGTCACATTCCTTACATGCACACTTCACGCATATTTTCTCAAACTTAAAAAATATTTTTTTTATTATTGCCCCACTATAAAAACTTGCCCAACTGCAACGCTTTCCGCACTTTTCTCGCAAAACTCAGCATATCCAAACTTATAAAAAAACGATCCGTGCACGAAAAAAAATTTCATATAATTATCCAATTTTTTTTAAACGTTTAGCAAATTTCGTACCTATTTTTAGCTCTGAACAAAAAGTCAAAATTCAGCGCTCTCAGTGAAAATTTCTGTACCGGAAACTGAAGAAATTATGCAAGAAACGCGCTGAAAACGTGGAAAGAAAAGTGATAAGATAATAATAATAATGTTAGAAGTGCGTCCAAATTGTGAAAGAGTTGAAGAATTTTTAAAATTATGAAAATGTACAAAAAAATAAAAAAAAGATTGGAAATGTTGGAAAATTAAAGTATCAAAATTATACAAGAGAAGTTCTGAGTGCGTAAAGTTTATTTACGAGAAGTTGTGAATGTCCGCTAATTATGTTGTGAGATTGCGAAAAATCTGTAAAAACAAGTGTTGAATGAGTAGAGATTATTGTTGAATTGATTATGTTTTTAAATTTACACAAAGTAGGTTTTTTCCATATTCCACGGACAATTTGCACAGTAGAAAGAGATGATATCATTGTTTTAGAGACTAAGCTAAAAATGTTGAACATATTGCCATAAAATTGAAAATTTGATAGATAAG